>NC_079540.1:10232095-10329595 GCF_003711565.1 Takifugu flavidus
TCTTGTTTTGTGTCACTTTGCCTGGTTTTTAACTCATAGATGAATTCTGAGCTCAGCAGAGGCGCCAACTCCACCTGTGACCAGCTATGGAAAAGATTTGGCTCCTTGCATTGTACCGTATTTGTGGGCCTTCACCCAGGGTCACCATAGGGAGGCTTTTGTGGGCCAAGCTCTGAGGGGGACCATGAGAGGGTTTCCTTAGATGGTTTTATTGGAAATCCTTTGATTACCAGACAGACAGTCAACAGCTCGGAGTAAAGGCTGGGCTGTCAGTGGCAGGCAGCCAGGCTCCTGCTAATAATGATGGTTTATGGTGGTGGACCCTCCTCACACCGACTGTAACAGGGGCCAAAACACCTCTGGGCTTCAGGGTTATTACAGCGGGGAAACAGGGGCACCCATCCAGGAGGTGGAAATGAGCCGCTCCAGCTTTCATCTCTGCCAGGTGTCTGTGAAGTTCAGGTTACATAAGTGCCCCCGCAGATATGACCGGGGCTTTACCACACAGCACAGCAGCCATACGTCTTCCATAAGTGGAGATCACAGGGCTGCGTTGCCTGGGGAGTGTGCTTTGATGGATGGACAGAAGCAGGAGCTGGTGCTAGGCTGGGCACGGCCCTTTATTGGTGCCGCTGAATCAGTGAGAGCAGGGCAGATTTATGGGACCCCCCTAAGTTTGACCTGTGACCCTGGTTGAGAAGCAGCACAGAGGAATTCACTCAACACCCGAGGCAACAGGAAAAAATGGCTTATTGCTTTCAGATCATCACCTCACCTACAACAGAGAAGAAGCTCATCTTCTTGACTCACGACTGCTAGACTCAACATTCATCCGACCTAATCCACTGACGGGAGCTCCTTCTGCTCTGGCTCCAGGTTCATGGTGGACAGGACAAGTGTCCTCTGCTCCTTCCTGTGTTCCACTGGAGACTAGTGCTGCTCTTCTTCATGACTAACACTGCTCTTTGTTCCAGACACTGCTGTGCTTCACCTACCTGCTGGAGCCCCTGGCCTGCCCCCCCAACCAGAGTTAAAAGAAAAGACAGAAGATGTAGTTACACAGCTGGGAGCAGTGGGAGCAGTGAGAGAAGTGGGATCTTCCCTCATGCTGTTTACTTTTCCCCCTCTGTTAGAGTCTGAGGACGTCTGCGCTCCTCCTTCAAGCTGCTCCAGGTGTTGGTTTGATCTTCTGCAGCCCTGTTGGTGTGAAATCGGACCCTGTAATTATCAGCTCTGCTCATCATGCAGGTCCTACCTGTGTGGAGATGAGCTCCTCTCATGCACAAACCAGGTTTACACAACAGGACGCGCAACATCAGAGACGTGGAGCAACAAACTGGAAGCGTGTTGGTTGCCTCCATTTACACGTCACTCACAGTGTTTCATGCGAAAGCCTGAATGTGGGTTTGGGCTTCGCGCGTTACCAGCAGCAGGACGTTGACACATCGTCTGTGTGTGATGAGACAGTAATGGGAGAGTCGTCCTCTGCGGACAAGTGCCGGCTGAGCACCAGTGAGAGCAGACATGTGATCCAGCTGCAGTAACATGCGACAAACAGAAAGTGTAAGTCAGCTCTTTACTCAGTTAACACCGAAACTCTTAAAACGTGACTACTAATTGGACCTATTTGAGGAATGTCCCCTCAGCTGCTGACTAATCATATGAGGGACATTCTCACGTATCTCTGTAAGGGTTTCAGCAGATTTCCCTTCCTGAGACAGTTTTTCTGCTCTGGGCTTCAGCTCCTGTCTCAATAACATTAGGGTAGAACGATTAGCTTCCGCATCGTTAGCGGACTCAGGGTCACCTAGGATGAACAGTTTCTCTACGTCAGCTTTGTGGCGTTTAGCAACCGTTCCAAGGCTCCCGACAACGCTAACACGAAGGGTGTTGTTTACGTCTGATTGCAACAGCCGCAGTTCAATGACCTGAATAGCTCCTTGTGAGCGGTTAAAGGCTCTGCTTTATTTGGCCTTCAACTTGGCAGTAATATAAGTAATCTGCTTCAAAACAAGGCCGTAAAAGTGAGCATTAATCTGAGACTGTGGCGCGCACGTAAATGATCGTGAATGACTCAGAGTGACTTAAAGACTCAGAGTTCAATGTTCACTCTGTTTTTCATCTCTCTGCCTTGTTCATTCATTGTGCATGGCCGGCGCGCACCGTGAGCCCTGTTCCTCTGGGCCGAGCCTGTGTTCTGTAGAACCGACTGTTCATCATCCTGTCACCAGCTACTGCAGAAGAAGCCTCAGAGTCAAGAGCAAATTCAGACAACACACGGATCCCTGTGCAAGAAAAAGTCATAAAACACTTCTTTTATAAATAAATGTAAGTACAGCGAGGTCATACTTGTGATTTGAACCATGTTGTGTGTTTGTCTGGAGCCGGGGCAAAGGTTAAAGGTTAAAGGTTAAAGGTTACACAGCAAAGTGAAACTCATCAGCTATTTAAGAAATCAGCCGCTGATATGTTAACAAATTCAATGAGGCAAATAATTAGATAAAATACATTTAAATACCTGAAGGCATTAATATAAATCCATAGTGTTCACATTCATCTAGAGCAACTCTCACACTCATGAGGATGGATGAAGGTCTGATGCAGGTGATCGGACACGTCTGAACGCTCCAACACGTGATGACAAAGATGGTGGTCATGATGATGGTGATGATGATGATGATAGTGATAGTGATGATGACAGTGATGATGATAGTGATGATGATGATGATGATGATGATGATGATGATGATGATGATGATGATGGTGATGATGAGACCTCCACTTGGTGAGGTGATAGACTGAGCACGTTGACCCCTCTGCTCTGTCTGATTGACTGTGAGTGTGTGTGTGTGTGTGTGTGTGTGTGTGTGTGTGTGATATGCTGCAGAGGTGAGAGCACATGCAGCTTTAATCAGCCCAGTTCTCCCTGCTGCAACACTGTCAGAGTGAAATCAGACCCTCAGCTGGAACTGCCTGATTGTGCGACCGTGAGAGCTGCAGGCTTACAATCTCCATGGTTACATAAAGCCTGTTAAATGTGGCTCAGAGGGAGTTCACAAGTCAATTCACTGCAGGTTATACAACAGGCTAGCAACGGCTGCACCATTAGCATTTTTACTGATTGGAAAGAAGAAGAGGAATCCTGGATTCTGAAGGTCAGTCGGTGATTAAAACCTTCCTCAGAAAAAGAACCTGCACCACCGTCAACACACTCGTCTGGCTGTTGATGGCTCCTGAATCAGAAGTTATCGAGGTAAAAGCCTTCAGAAGAAGAAAGACGTCAGAGCACAAGTCACCACTGCTGCATTTTCCTGGAGTTAATGAGACTCTTCTAGTTCCAACCGACGGAATTTGTCAGTCTGACCCAGCTGGGTGTTTTAGAAGAGCCTCATGGATGCATGGATGGATGGATGGATGGATGGATGGATGGATGGATGGATGGATGGATGGATGCATGGATGGATGGATGGATGGATGGATGCATGCATGGATGGATGATGGATGGATGGATGGATGGATGGATGGATGGATGGATGGATGGATGGATGGATGGATGGATGGATTGATGGATGCATGGATGGATGCATGGATGGATGGATGCAGCACATTTGCAGAATGTGGTTATGCAGCCGGGTTGTTTGTGTATGTGGTGTGTGTGTGTGTGTGTGTGTGTGGTGTGTGTGTGTTTGGCTCTGCTCTCTCACTGTTATTTATGGAGGATCCAGCCATCCTATTATGCTCTGCGGTAGCGGCGATGCGGGTGGGAATTCTGGGAAGTACACTGAAGAGCGCCAGTGCCTCTGGCCCCATTTTGTGCCCCCCCCCCCCACACCACACACACACACACACTTGAGGCATCCCTGACCTTTTATTCCAGCTCAGTTGCTGTTGCTCACCTTTTCTTAGCCTCTCCTCCGCCTGACCTACTTCAGCTTCTTTAGTCAAAACACGCACACACACATACACACACACCATCGGCAGGGGGGACTCATGACTCTGTCCAATATACCAGCTATAGCAGCGCTGCTCATGTAATCCAGAGGCACGTTTACATGCTGCATGTTGTAGAGCAACAAGAGGAGCCTGTGCATCTACGGGAGAAGCATCTCTGCTCAGCTCCGCCTCTGCTGAGGCTTCATGGCCACTGACTGGGATGAATGGTGCTAGTGTGGCTGGATTCTTAATGAAGTCCTAGCGGGGTGTAGTCTGGACCAGCAGATTGCTCAATGCCAAGTCTGGGCTCCAAACACTACAAGCTGTTTGCTAACAGGCTCCCACTGCTTTGGTTGCTTCCTGCTCGCTGTTGTCATGGCGAGGAGCCCTGCCCAGGATCTAGATGAGGAGGTGTGACGTGACACCTTCTGTAGCCATCCTGCGTTTTGTTCAGTGGGAAATTAAAGCAAACAGATCTGGAGGAGATGCTGACAGCAGCCTGAGGCCCACGAGATCCTGATGTTTATCCAACAGACACAATGTTGCCTGCAAACAAGATTAAAGACCTTTTTAATATAGGTTGTGAAATTGGACCCCAGTGGAGACTCCGCAGGGCTCCAAACACCACAACCTGAAGTTGGAGCTGAGCTGGAATCACCTCCACCTGGTAAACAGCGCAGTCAGGTGATGACCAAACTGCTCCTGTCCAAGCTGCTGGTCCAAGCTGCTGGTCCAAGCTGCTGGTCCAAGTGCTGGTCCAAGCTGCTGGTCCCTCCTGGTCCTCCTCTGCTGAGGGCCGCGCTCAGCGGGACATCCCATTTTTTCCACTCTGCCGGTTTTCTCATTCACACAGATGGTGGAGCCTCGTCTGATGCTACCGGACCTGCCGGTGTCTCCGAGGACAACTTTGCCCGTCTTCCTCCTCACAGCGGAGGCCGAACGTGCTTCCTGATCCCACAGATGTTGCTCCTGCCTCTGGAATGTCAGCGGAGTCGCACTGATCAGAGGGTTGCACCTCAGCATGGGGGGGGTTAAACACACGGGGATTTAAGTTTGGGGCATTAAAGTCTGGCCTGCTGTTTCCTGACATAGTGCACACACACACACACACACACACACACACACACACACACACACACACACACACTGACCTAATATAAAGTCTATTTATGTATAATGATGATGACTTTCTCAAGCACTTTAACTGCCAAGTGGCTCATTTGTTTAATACAACTTAATACCCCCCCCATGTGCAGTAAAGATAGCTGTTGCCACATTCCAAACTGATGCCTCACGTCTTTGCCAGAGAGCAGGAGTCAGGAAGAACTGTCATTTCTTTACTCATAACAAGTGATCTCATCTGGTCTTGTTGAGAATCTCAGACTGTTTTTCATGGTTGAGCCACAAATGTTTAATCCTCCTCTGAACTCACCTCCAGCCTGTTTGTCCAGGCAGTCGCACTCAGCAGTCTGTTATATAAGCGACCAGCTTTTGGGCTCCAAATGAATACGAGGAAAAGGATTCACCTAAATTAAACCTCCTTTGTAAGATTTCACACACACAGCTGGAATAGTTCATATTTAGAACTTTGCTGACTGAATCGCCCACAATCCCAATCGGGAGTATTAAAGTGCAATATAAAAGTACAAACACACGTTTTGGACCCTCTTCACCTCAGAACCACAGTACAGTTGCTTTATATCAGCTGATGTAACGTTCAGGTTTCAGTAATATTCAGGAATTTTGTTAATCAGTTGGCGATTCAATTCAACTTTTCTTATAAAGTGTTCATCACAATGAAGAATTCCTCCCCCCCTCCCCAAGCTACAGTGGGAGGAAAACTCCTTTTAACAGGAAGAAACCTTGACCAGGACCGGGCTCCTACTGATGAACAGATGGGTATAGGAGGAAAAGAAGTGGCGACAGAGCAGACGGCCAGAATTATAGAGGATTCTGAACTAAAACTGAGTAGCTCAGGGTGCCACAAACGCATCGGACGAGGAAACACACCGGTGAACTTCAAAATAAAAGCTTGGACACCATGAGTTTATCAGGGTGTAGTTGGCTAAAGAGGGGAGAAAGTGTCTTCCTTCTCTGTCTCAAGGGAGCAGCTGTGAATTTTAATATGGGGGATAAATATGCCAACACCCAGGTCAAGGTCAAGGTCAAGGTCACAGCAGGTCGTGTTTGATCGGGACGGTTCCCCTCTCATTGTGTTGTCCTGCGTGAAATCGACGTAACGTTTGTCTGCGTCTGTTTTTCCAGGTTTCACACCAACGCAACTCTGATTCCTGGCTGCTTTTATCGGATGCTGAGGTTAAATTTCCATACTTGGCTGTAAATATGGATTCTTCCTTCACCACCTGAGGCTGAACACATTCCAGAGCTGGAATAAAAACACAGAGCAGAGGAGCCGCAGCGCCAGCAGCTGTGGGGCATCCTCATATAATCCTGACCCCACATGACCTGCTGAGCTACACCCACATCCCAGCACCACCCGCTGACCACCCCATTAACCAGCTCCACCCATGTTCCCAGCCTTCAACGCTCCCATCCAGGAACACCACCAGCCAGACCCATTAACCTCCCTTCTGTCCACCCAGCACCACCAATAACCCAGCTTTGACCCTCCTGCTGCAAATGAATCCCCAAATTTACAGTATTTATCAAAGGAAACAGTTGTGCTAAATCAAACCGTGTTCTCTTTTACTGCAGATTTCCAGTCTCGCCGGTTCCCATCAATCTTTTTTCTGTTCTGCTCTCTTTTTCTCTGCTGGTTTTCACTGGATTCCACCCTGAAGCTTCGCTGGGACACACCAACACAAAAGGTTCCTGTGGAGGGATTATAGTCTACAGGATGTAGGCGACTCCAACAACAAGGTTCTTCTTTCACTCCCCTCGTTTGTTTGCTGCATCTCCAGTGAATAAATGAAACTTGAGCTCTTTTGTCACCTTGTGTAGATTGTTTAAGCAATACTGGGGGGGCATGGTGACAAAAAGTCACTTTGCTTTATTAAAGAGGATCAGCACCTCCATTGGAAGGCACCACAGCTGGGAGGTGTTGGAGATCTACAATATTGAAGGATCCATCTTTGTCCCTTCAGCGCTTCACCTCCAGATGCTCGAGGCGGATTCACTTCATCCAACCGCTAATTATTCCATTCTTTAACTTTTGATTTATATTTGTTCTGATAATCAAACCCTGGAACTGGTGCAGCAGCAGAACAGGAATGAGATGCAGCTGCCCTTTGTTCGCTGAAGTGAAGCTGCTCTTTTCTCCTTCGCTCAGCCCTTTTCAGCAGATCAGATCCAGAGCTGAGCTTCACGTGGAGCAGAAGTGGGTCACAGCGGTTGTTTCCTCTCCTCGGTTAGAGCCCAGCCAGACTGCAGTCCCGCCGGCACTTTTTCCACTGCTGCTACTTTTAGCCTGGATCTCTGAGGGAGTCGCGTCTTTGAGACCTCGTCTTTATTCTGTCTTCACTCTGTGTGTGTGTGTGTGTAGGGGGGGGGCATACCTGGCCCCCTGCTGCTTTCACATCCACCTGGAACAGAGTCGATGAAGCTCTTTGTTGTATGAAGCTGCCAGGAGGAAACATCAGCGCTGAAACTTCACTCACTGGTGCTTTTGATGCTTTTTTTTTTTGCCATTTTCCACAGCTGCTGTTTTTTTCTGCCTGTCACACATTTATCAGGTGTGTCTGAAAAATAAAAATGCTACGCTCAAATTTTGTACCTGAGCCAGCTTGAAATGAGCTTCTGTTCCAGCAGACAAAGACTCGTTAAATATTTAAATATTTATCACGTTTTCTGGCAGAGCTCTCCTTCCATTGTGTTTGCTGCCATTTTGATTGGCAGCACTGAATCATAACGACGTGAGGATGGAACAATGCAACGTCAGCACAAAGAGGAGAACGAAAAAGGGAATTAGCAGTTCAATGGGTCAGGAGGATTTATTGTTCCAAATGTAACTGGTTGTTTGCAACCATTATTTTCCACTATCAGCAGATCCGATGATGATCAGGAAGTGTTTAAAATGTGCAGAGCTCTTCGTCGGTGGCCACGTTTGTCTCGCCAAGTTTGCAAAATCAAACACTGTTCATTAATTTGTATCAAATGAATGAGGAGAAGCAGGAAGCCAGTGTCAGAGAGTAACTGTGAACACGGGTTACTGTAGTTGATCGCAGGGGGATTTCAATCATAAATCTGTTTGTTTCACAGAATTGTCTCACTTGGTGAATACCTAGTTCTGGACGTGTGTCCACGTGGTGCACGCTATTTTGGAAACAGGAGCTTGTTTCAGTGCAAACCTCCGATGATCCTCAGATGACCTGAGCGTTTACATCAGATAAAAGTTCAGGGAAGACGGTGAAGCAGATGTTTGGGGAAACTACCACATGTCTCGCATAAATCAACGGACGGTTGGACTGAAAAGACAAGACCTGCTTGCATTAAAGTATGTCCTGAGAGCAGCTGGTGGTCTCATACACATCATGTCCAATAAAGATCAAGCTGAGTGTTGGAGCTCGATTCCAGCTCACGAGTCTCACTAACATGCTAACAGTCACTGTGAGGAAAAGTGAAAGCAACGTCAGAATCCAGGACAGGAGATTAAGTCATTACAAGTCCGTGCACGGGTGGGGGTCAGAGGTCAGAGCACTGTTCGGCACCTTTGCTAGCATAGGTGACCGGCAGCATAATTATGGCCCGTTAGCAATTAGCACTGCACTGTCAGCAGCATTAAAAAGGCCTGTTAAAGTGTGCACGTGTAGCCTGAGGTGTTCACGTCTCACGTGTCCTAGCCATAAAAATTGCACAATCCCTCCACCTCAACAGGTAAATCAGGAAAACCTCTCACACTGTGTGATGATGACGGGATATACTGTAAAATGATGTAAAATGATGCTGTTTTTAAATATGTGTGAGTTGCAGTTGAATGGGTGTTACGGTTCATCAACACATTTTAGTTTTAAATATGATAATGAAGGATTAGTGCATCATTAGAGAGGGGTCCTGCACATGGTTGCTGTCTGAGCGGTAATTAACACGGCTCTCCTCTGATTTCACGCTGTGAGGAATGTGCTTCTTTGACCAGTAAGTTTTTATAAGCCAGGTTGGTTTTGTTTTCGTCCCGTTTGTAAAGTAAAGAGAAACGCACATAAACGCTTGTTTCCTGCGTTTCCCAGCAGCCCATTAACAGAAGCAGCAGGTAAGTGAGGGAACTTAAGTCTTCCTGTTCAGCCAGGATGAATTCATGCTGGAGTCTGTGGTCCTGGACCTGGAACAGGACCCTGTCCCTGACCCAGCTTAGGGCTGCTGCACCAGGCCTGATTGGAAGCAGGAGGTCAAACAGGGGGTCAAACAGGAACCCAAACAGGCACCCAAACAGGCAACAAGCAGCCAAAAACCCACAACAAACAAACCAGACAAATGCAAGACGCAACATGAGAACACTCACACGGACGCAAAGGCAGCTGGCAGGACAGCTTTAAATAGACAGGAAATGAGTAACAGGTGTAACACATGAGCGATCAACAGAGACAGGAAGTGACTACACACGAGGGAAGGACAAGACTTTCAAAATAAAAGGAAGTGTAATAGAAACAAACAATACTGATTCTGACACAAACTGGGCTGAATCCTCACACTCCTCCATTTTCCTACTGCTTACGTCAATTTTTGTGTCCTTTTGTAGTCTGATTGTGTCCCAGGAGCCATGAAGAAGAGACGATGGGTGTTCACCACCTGTCAGAGCTCTGAACGTGGCGACTGATGGGTGGAAAAACCTAGAAATGAATCAAAGAGAGAGACTGGGCTCCACCGAACTACAGAGGTGAAGGTTGTGTTGGGACAAAGGGAGGCCTCCTGATCCGGGATCAGCCGTTTACAGAGCTGAGGGAGGATCTGCAGACCAGAAAGAGCTGCAATTCTCTGATCTGCGGTGGTAAAAGCCTGTGGGACGCTGCCGAGCAGCTGCTCGGTCGTGTTAAACATTCATTTGCAGAAATGCTCTTCCTCACAGCTGTTTCTGTAGTTTACAACAACAAGCCAACACCAGCCCCCAGACCGCCACCGGAAAATTAAACATAGACATTGTGCTGAAGCATAAAATTCCAATTTTACGTGAAGAGCCAGCAGGAGTCTGAGGCTGTAAATCTGCTACCCGCCACGTCTGCGTGGATGCCAGGGCCAAAGCATCAGACACCGCTGATAACGAAGAAGCAAACATGCGTTCGGGGGGGGGGGCAGAAACTGAGCGGATCAGGAGAACGTTGCCCACTTTTGAACCAAAAACGCTGCCTGTGACATCCAGACGAGAGGTTAAATTACACCCCAATGGTGGAATGTGTACATGACACACTAAACACGCTAACGTGACCTCATCCTCGGTAGAAGATCAGGATCCCTGGTAGATGGAGCCAGGCCACCGCGACCGCTGGTGCGGGCGGGTGGTGTGTTTTCAGAGTGTTGTGCGTGTAGCGTCTGATGGTAATAACACCTGTCCGACCCTGACGGGATCAGCGGGAGTGGGCTGAAGGCCACAGCTGCCTGTCAACAACAAACCCATCTATTATCCTCAGCTCCACACTGAGCTAATGCACAAGATTTAGATCAGGAGACCACAGGTTCGGGCTTAAACACATCACCCACGAAACAAAGCGCACTTCTGTTAGTTCCACCTGCGTTAGTTCCACCTGTGTAAGTTCCAGCTTAATAATCCTCTCAGCTAACATTTCTTCTGAGTTCCTGTGTTTCCTGAGGCGGTTATGGAGACGGTAAATGTGGACTCTTCGACCTGAGCTGCACCTACAGTAAAGAGCAAACGTGCCCGAGCCTGTTGTGGGCCCTCCGGCGCTCTCAGACACGGAAGCGGAAAGCTGATATCCCAGCATGCTCCAAAGCTGTGAGCCAGTGACCAGAGAGGAGGGTTCAGTTTCCAGTGTCTCCAGCAGGACAGAATGTTCTTCTCTGGAGTTCTGTGGGAAAACAGGGAAGAGAATGCATGAGCCTCACCCCCGAGCAAAGAGTAACCTGAGAGTTAAAACCACTTAGAGGACAAGAGAGCTCAGGTATTCCCCCGCCTCGTTACCACAAGTCCTCGGGGACAGCGGGGAGGACGCACAATGGACGAGCATAACATATGCCACCACAAGGAGTTGAGAGGGAAAAGCTGCTGGTTTAAGTGGGACTCGCTGGTTTGAGAAGCACCTTCAAGACGCATCAAAGCTTCTTCGGATTTCAATAAATGAATCGTGACAGCAGGTTGGAGGCAGGACGGGCGACTCAAAGTCTGCGTTCAGCAGGGAAATACCAGTTTAAACCTCCTAAATGGGAATCTACACTTAGAAGTTTCATCTCTGAGGTCATTAATGAGCAATTACTGGCAGGATCAAAGGAGATGATCAAAGGCTCTGAAATGAAAATGAACAAAAGGGATGAAAATGACCAGAAAGAGACAAAACAATGTTCAACTATACAAGAAGCGCGACATGAAAACTGGTCAGAGTTGTGTGCCAAGCCTCCATCCCAGAATGACCCCCCAGAATCTGCTGTGGCTTCATTCAGCAGGAAGCAATAATCCTCATGGTTGTTGACAGACGGACTTCTGCTCCTCTTTACCAGCCTTCAACCTATAGTTTAAGTTTAAGCCGGACCCCTGACCTCTGACCTCATCCCGTATCTCAGTCCCCCAGGACCCGTCCACATGGTGACGACACGGAGGGACGCATGGATGGGTCTGTTGGGGGGGACGTGACCTTTCAGATCCTGAACTCAAACTCCAAGATCCTGAAACTCCGATCACGCACACAGCAAATAGTTAAAAATAAATGTTTCATCTAGAACCTCAGGACTTCTGCGGTGCCTGTGTGGAGGGTGGTTGGTCACAGAACATCTCCAGATCATCTACGAGCTTCCAGACAAAAAAGCTGTGGTGAACTTGGATTAAATGAGGCCTCAGTTGTGAGCAGCTCTGCATGGTGCAGCAGGATCTGCAGCAGGTGTGGACCAGGTCCAGCCTCTGTGCTGGGGGGCCACTCGCTGAATCCACCACATTTGTCTCGGTGCTTCTCTGGATGTGGTGTTCACATCCGGTATGGAGCTGACGCAGCTTCTGGCCTGCTGAGCTGTGGAAACGTCCGCCAGCCTGACAGCGTTCCAGACCATGCTGCGCTGCGCTGAAATGGGACTTCAGACGGTTTCCTTCACTCCTCTCTCAGCCACCTGCTCCTTCCTCCCAGAATGGGAATATTTACAGCCCATAAAGGCAGGTGTGGTGCCAGGCCGTCTGGTTCTGAGGGCCCAGGCACCCTGACCTGAGAGCCAGTTTCCAGCAGGCTCACCAGAGGGAACGTTGATTACTGGTGAAAGGTCGGGAGGTTTCTGGGAAACTGGTGTTTTTTCCATCTTTCTTCCAAAAGCAAACTCCTGAATTCCCACAGGAGGAGCTGCCGGGTCCGTCCGTCTGCAGACACACAGCAGCTCTGAAACTGCTGTTCATGTGTTACAAACGTTGCTACCAAGGTTAACAACATGTTTCAGCGCGCGCACGAGCAGACAAAATAGGAGCTCCTGAATCCCAGTGGAGACGGAGGGGTCGCTGCCCATGGAGACCACCCACGGCTTCACGTCACCACTGCAGGATTATCTCAGCTCCCGGTGTGTGTGTGTGTGTGTGGTGTGTGTGTGTGTGACAGACATGGATTGACTCTGTTAGCCTCATCGGTAACAGGAACTCCTGCTAAACACATCAGACTCCAAAAGATCTGAACTATCACAACATTTATGAATGAACTCGCTTATTTCGCTGGTGTGAAAACTAGTTTGGTAAAAGAGGAAATCACCCAAACACCTGCAGCCTGTGGTCGAGTCATCTTAAAACGAAATGCCATTTTATCGACACCAGTATTCAAGTCAATTGTCATTATTTACACCCAAATTAAATTTCAATTCTGTGACGTAAAACAAGCAGGTGAATGTTGCTGCTGCCTGTGAAGCAGCAGCGGCGCCGTCTCTGTCTGACCTCAGGGGCCGTCTGTGGCCCCACCTGAAAAAGCACAAACCGGCTCCACTGGACCCTCACTCCCCCCCCCCCCCCACACACACACACACACGCATGCACACACACAAACCCTCGTAGGTCACATGTCAGCCAAACAAAGGTGTGAAAGGTCGTCAGGATTCAAACCAAAGATGGTGCAAATATTTTTTCTATGTGGAAACATTCAAATACAGCCTTTATTTCATGTGTGTACGTAAATATGATGCAGTTATTTGTGTGTTTTTTACGTGTTAACAGAATATGCAAGTTAAATGTTAATTATCCTGAATTATTCTGTAACTAACATAAATATGGAGGCTAGTGAACAATAACAGAATAGAGCATCATATATCTTTGTTACGCACGAGAGGACTGGCGGTCAAGTGTGGCGGAACCCCAAAGAAGGCAGACAGACACGGGAACTAAAAGTAACTCAGCCGGTTTTAATGAAACAAAAAAGGGAAGAAACTAAATGAGGCGAGAGGCCGAGACAAACTATAGGGGGCGTGATGCGGCAGACGAACCAAGTCCGAGATCCAGGGGCGAGAGTCCGTGGGGGAGTCCAAGTGTCCAGAGGCCAGGGGAAATCCGTCCGAGGAAGGGAAGAGGAAGAAGTCAGAGGAAGAGGGGCTAGGAAGGTTGCAGAGGAGCAGGGGGAGACGCTGGAGAAGGCTGGGAGTCGCAGGGAGACACAGAGAGGCGCTGGGGGTCGCTGGGGGTCGCTGGGGAGCCTGGAGAGATGCTGGTCGACAGGACGTGCTGCCAAAACATCAGTAAGATCAAGCACTGGCCTGAGTGCAGAGGGACCTTTTATGGGCGCAGAGTCGTTTGGACGGATTGGGTGCAGCTGGAGGAGAAGGCACGGGTGGTGGTGGTTGAGCTGATTGCTCAGGAGGAGGTGGGGCCAGAGTAGGAGTCACAACATATCTTAATCTTAATCTTAATATTGTGCTCACTTCTATATCTTCAAAACCCTCTAATGGTCTCATCAGTTCTGTTTTTGGTACTGGGACCTTCAGAATGGATCCCTGACTCCGCTGGCATCTGTCTTGGCCTCAGATTCTTCAGTCTGTTGTGGAATGTAAAGGAATCCTCACGCCAATCTGCTAAAGCAACCCAAGGTTTTCTCTGACCCGTTATCCTGCTTCACCCAGTCCTCTGAGGTCAGAGCGGGAAAATACCCAATTAAAATGCAAACTATAGAAAGTGGCACTAAAAGAGCCCAGATTCTGCTGCTGCGGAAACAGACAGACATCTGTGGCAGAAACAATCGTCCGCATTTGCATTTCAAATCGGCTTCCCTCTCGTGGAACACGCAGAGATAATAGGATGCAAATGTGTTCCTCGGTGTGTGTGAGAGAAAGATGATGAGAGCAGCCAGCGTGGGCGGTCTGCACACACTCAGACGACCTCTGGGACGATGGAGGTCGGCTCCTGAGAGCTGCTGTCAGTCTGGGAAGGAACCACTGACCGGAGGCACCAACGCGTGTCTGACTGGTGAGCTGTGACTTCAGATTCTGTTGCCCGTGGTCATATTAGCATGTTTGTGAGCCACGACATGACGGCCACGTGACAGAGGCGTCACACTCGGGCTGAAGGGCAGCAGCGAGGCTGTTGGAGGTGGAGACGAGGACGTGACAGCAGGATGGAAGCTGCTTCCACATTAGTAGCATTTTAGCATCCAGGCTAGGTGCTCATCTGTGGTGAACCACTTTATGTGTCTCCTCCTGCAGACGTTGTCAACGTCGCAGTGAGCAGGAGGCTAATCAACCTCCTCACACAGTGAAAGTGTGCTGTCGCTGCTGTTATTACAGCTGTTATTATTATTATTATTACCACTAGCTAACAGCGTTCCGCTATGAGGTGGCTGCTTCGTTCTACTTAGCTGATGGCCTAAAAACAGGCGCCACCACTGATGTTCTGCTGTGACCTGAGACCAGCAGCACACGTCTGTTAGCTAATGCGTCACCTGCTCGCTGCAGACTGAAATAGCTCGGCTGGATAATTCGTCCTGTTTGTAATGAACGCTAGCTGCAGATGTCGCATGCAGATGGCCCACTTTACCCAAATAAACATCCGTTTCCATCCTGTGTGATGCTACGACCTCGCAAACATCTCAGCTCCACCAGCCCCAGCCCTGCAGCTCTAATCCGCAACTTTCTGGACCAAACCCCGGTTTCCTGTCTCTCCCCACACTGAGCAGCGAGTGAACGAGTTTTAGGTTTCGCCGTGTGTTTATCCAATCATATTTCTTTGCCATGACCACAAAGCTGGGCTTCCGTGCTGTGTCCAGTTTAGATTTTCCATGGGCCTCACTAGTGAGCCTGTGGTTCAGGTTGAGGACTGTCATTGAGTTAAACGTGCCATGAGGGCAGATCCTTCTCTGGAGGAGGGAGGGAGGGAGGGAGGGGTGATTTATGATGGGAACCCTGTAATTATGGGAGGTGGGGTTGGGGCTGGTTGCTCCGGTGCGGCGTGAAACACGTCGTTGTCATGTAAAACCCAATTTTCTGTGTTTTTGTCGTTCTGCTGTCAGGTTTGGGGCTGTTGTGGGGGCTATTTGGGCCCCTTTGTTGTTGTTAGTATTCAGAGGTTGTGAGTCTGAGGGATGCCTGTTGTCCCCTGAGCTCCATCCTTCTGCTCAAGCTTAACTGGCGAGTTAGCGCCAGCGGCTGCTGGCTCCAGCACAACTGAAACCAAAGACTATGGGATGGAACACGCACAAGCGATCTGCTCCTTTTATATACAGAGTAAAAATGAATGTTTCTTACAGGAAATGAATGATGTTATTCTGCATTTTCGTGGCAACAGTTACCACCAAAGAAACAACAGCATTTCTGTCGAGCCGAGGCTGATTTGTCATCTTCTCTGGTAAAAGTCGTCAGTTGTTACAACACAGTCCAGTATCGTTGACTGACGCCCTTCAGCTGGACCCTGACTGGTGCCCTGGTTAGAAGGGTGGACGCTCTGGTCAAACCTACTCTGCTGCTCTGGATCTTCTCAGGTGCCAGCAGAGAAACTGGGGTTAGAAAATGGAGGCGTGTGTGAAGCAGGAGAGTCTTCAGCAGCTTCCTAGAAGGCTTCCTGTCCCCGAGAGCCGGCACACATGAGAGGCTGAAGGCAGCGTGAGCTCAGCCGCTCTTCCTCCACGTCTTCCCTCAGACGCTCTTTGAGTGTGGTGACCCCGGGATCAGGCCTGCATGCCTTCCTCCTGAGCTCAGACCAGATGAAGCAAATACTCGCCATTCTGGAGGCTTTCAGATGTGACTTCTGCTAAACATCTCAGAGCGGGATGTTTAAAGACTGGCTTCACATATACACAAGAAACCGTTTCAAAACCACTTACAGCCCCCGTTCAGAGAGGCTGTGTGTGTGTGTGTGTGTGTGTGTGTGTGTGAGTGAGTGAACCCACCATGACCTCATCCTCAGGTATGAGTGTGTCAAGCAGGTAACACAGATGGAGGAACAGCAGGTCTTCCTGACCTTTGACCCACCAATTACACATGAATTAAAGGGCAACAGGAGACACGCAACCTGCCCCCCCTCCCCAAGAATTACCTGAGAGGGAACAATTAAAAGCTGAATTTTCTGACAACAGACTTTGTTATGGCTGATGGAGCCTCCTGATCAGAATAGACCCCTGAAACAGGAGCTGGTGAACAATGGTTCCACGTGTGTTTACATGCAGATCGGGGGACCTTCTGAGACGTTTGTCTTCAGTCTTTTCTTTTCAACTATGCTTTCATACTCTTCTGTCCTTCTCTCTCCATGTCAGCCTCATGGTTTTGTTCTGCTTTAATGAGGAGTTTTTGGGGTTGAAACAGGCTGAAGTATTTGTGAGAACAGGTCCTGATCCGTCTGCAGCCGTTCCAGGATCTGAAATCAAAACCAAAATTACACAGGAACGCCGCCAGAGCTGGCATTTTCATTCAATATTCAACAAAAACAGTCCGGCCGTGTTCCAGCTTCAGCTTTTTATGTGATACTACAGGCGGTTGGACCGTTCCTGCACTTTAGAACGAAGCTGCAGATTTAAATTTAGCTGCTGGAGACGTTTATCTGCTCCGCAGAGCAGCAAAAATGAGATTTCACATTTATTCATGATTACTGTCGACTCCTGTTACGGTCAACGGTTGAGGAAAACTTCACTGAAACCTGATTCACCTTCAGCAAACAGCAGGCAACAGGGCGGCCAGCAGGGGGCGCTCATCACCACTGACACCATCATCATCCGCCACACCAGCCGGGATGCTCGATTATTACACAAACATTTCTTTAAAAGCCACTGTAGAACCTACACTCAGTCCGGTTGTTGTTGTATTTCAGCGAATGATTCAGTGGGTGTTTGTTGTCATGAGAAAAAACCAGAAGGGTTTTATTCAAAGGTGGAGAAGCCCAAAATGATCATCGAAACGCGGCTGTAACGTCTGATCGACTGTTGTTCGGAGAAGAAAAAGCTGCCTGTTGATTGTTTGTTGTTGAAGCTGAACCACGTTAGCAAACACAGCTGCTGCCCCCCCCCCCTACACACACACACACACACTACACACACACACACCAATGACATCATTGTTCCGGGCACCACTCCTCTGTGATCAGCAGGACAAAGACAGAGACGCTTCACATGAAACAGTTCTGTTTGTTCAGGTATCGGCCTTCTGAGTCCGGGAGTGGGGGGTTGTTGGGGTGGGGGTGGGGGGTGGGGGGGTTGTTCAGATGTGCCCCTCAGGGCAGGTTTGGTAACAAACGAGGCAACTGTGGGGAGATTCTGTAACTGTACTCAGGGCGAGAAAGCTCAGATCAGAACCATCAGAACCACGATGATGCCTTTGTGTTTAGATTCTGTTTTTCATTCTTTTATTCTTTTTTGTTTTATACCCTGATGAATAAACGGTTTTATTTAAAATCATGATTGAAACTGTCTTCATCATCACACCTGTTTGCCCCCTCAAGGTTTCTGCTCCTGTTGTTGTGGACAGTTGTACAACAGGAGAGTGGTAACAGTCTAACAGGGTCAGCAGGCTGTCAGGATCAACAGTCCGTAAGGGTCAACAGTCGGTCAGGATCAACGGTCGGTCGGAATCAACGGTCGGTCAGGATCAACAGTCGGTCAGGATCAACAGTCCGTAAGGGTCAGCAGGCTGTCAGGATCAACAGTCTGTAAGGATCAACAGTCGGTCAGGATCAACGGTCGGTCGGGATCAACAGTCGGTCAGGATCAACAGTCGGTCAGAATAAACAGTTTGTCAGGGTCGCCACTCTGATGCTCACAGACAGCCGGGGGCCCTTTAGGTTGTTTCTGCTCATATATTCACTGAAGCTCCAGGTAAAACAGGTGGAACAGGTGAAAGGTCTGACTGATAGACAGTCAGAACCTCTTTCTACTGGAGCATCTCTGTAACCGTCCAGGTGGTCCAGAACCTTGATGAGTCTCTGTGAAGACACAAGAATCGTTCTCCTCTCTCCAGAACCTCTCAGACCTCTGTTGACGTCTCCTCACAGGAACCATAAATTCTTTACGGTGACCAGAGTCACACACACACACACACACACACACACACACACACATATAGATTACAGTCTGGGCAGAAGCCACTAGACCTTGAGGTTCTGGGATCTGTGTGTATCTTTGTGTGTGTGTCCCTGTGTGTGTTTCTGTGCATGTGTATGTGTTATTATGTGTGTTGGATCCATATTTTGTGTAACCTTTCAGTTGTTTAGTTGTTTTCCCTCTTCCTGGTTGTTGTTTAGGTGTTTTTCCTCTTCCTGGTTGTTGTTTTCCTCCCTGAGTCACTAGAGGAACGAGCTGTTGTTGCACCTCTACTGCTGAGACTATCATGACGTCACTCTGGCAGCAAAAACCTCCTGACATCAACACAAACATGAAGGAGGCCCTGAGGGGAGGCTGATGATCCGCCCACGTGCAGCAGCTCGTCCTGGATGACTGACTCACCCACACGACGTCAGGCTTGGCTAAAGATTTGAGGCCGGCAGTAAAGGTTTGGCTGCCTGTCATCAGGTCAGACGTGTGATCTTCATCTGGGTTTCTCACCCTGGAGCAGATCCATGTGGTCACTATTCTGTTGCCTTCAAAGACACGAAGATCCCCTTAATCACGATGCTGCTGCACGTTGCCGAGAGTTACCCAGGCTAACAGCTAACAGCCAGCTGAGCAGAAGTTTTGCTGCTGTTTCCAAGGAAACAGACAAAAATCCCCTTAAATTAGTCAACGTACGTGTGGAGTCTTGATGTTTTCATTGTAGATTTGATGGTGACGTCGGTTTAGAACTGTTTTTATTTACTTTTTACATTTTGAATCAAAACTGCTGTCAGGACAAAGGTCAGACTTTTTTAAATGTTTCCTCTAACTGAAATCTCTTTTTACCAGTCAGTCAGTCAGTCAGTCAGTCAGTCAGTCAGTCAGTCAGTCAGTCAGTCAGTCAGTCAGTCAGTCGTTTGGTTCCTGTTGACCCAGAACCATGAGTTTCAAACTTCAAACACCAGGTGAGCCTCTGGAAAGGTTCTACAATACGCTGAAATCCTTCTGCTGTTTGACAGTGAAACTTTTCTGGAGGTCAAAGGTCACATTTCCAATCTTCCAGACCAAACAGGATCATAAAGGAATTTTGAGATGGTACCTGTTCTGGTCGGTGCTGTCCTGTTGGTGGTGGTTCACCAGAGCCTGAAGGAAGACAGCAGCAACATGGTGACAGACAAACGGACAGCGGAGTAACCACAGACCGACGGCTACAATGGCTGCAGATTCTGTTACACGGACTCAAACAAAGAACACCAGATCAAAGGCAGCGCTGGTCCAAACAAGACCAGAATCTGAGCCAGCTCCGTTGACGTCTCCAGTTACACCCCGAAGCCACAATTAATCATCACGGACCCAAAGAAGAAATCAAGACTGATGTGATGACACCAGACAGCAGCTCAAAATCACTCCTGAGCACAGTAACCATGGTTACTATGGCGACAGGAGAACGTCAGTCTGATGATCTCATGCTAAAGGTACTTTTGGAACTAATAGCATCCATATTAAACTGTGATTATATCATGTCAGCTAATGAAAGGTTCCTATTGATATATTAATAAAGGATGATTATTTTATTTTATATTATATTTCACATCAACATGCTGCTGTCTCTTCTCTGGATGGTCCCCCACAGGGAGGGAAAGCTGGGAGAAGAGCGCCTTCCACTGGTCAAATCCCGAACTGCTGTTTCCTGTTTCCTCCTCTTCCTGTGGTTGTTAGATAAAGAAAACGGTCTACAATGAAAGTTTTACTGACATGAGAGATGTTCTGATCTTACTGGAGACCACCTCACTGACCTGGAGACCACCTCACTGACCAGGAGACCACTTTACTGACCACTGATGCACCTGCTCTTCATCATAATACATCTTGATCTTCACACTTATACTTAAGGGTCAGAATGTGTGATAACCTGCTGGACCAGCCCCTGCAGTGATGCATGCATGGATGGATGGATGGATGGATGGATGGATGGATGGATGGATGGATGGATGGATGGATGACAACATAACAGATGAGAGGAGAGCTGCATGACTTCACTGACTGTCAGAACGTCAGCACGGTTCCTCATGTTCCTCTCTTGTTCTCACATTCTGAGAATCAATCACGTGAGGAAAAGACGTTAGAAAAGTGTGAAGGTTCTGGGGTCTGAAGCAGCCCTCTGAGTTTGTCTGCCTCTATTTGTGTTCAACTGAGTCAGTCAGATGATCTCCACCACATCAGGAACCTGATGACTGGGGGAGCTCTACATTCCCTGTGTGCATGATACGATTTCAGTCGGGTTCAGTCTGGACTGGGTTCAGTCTGGGTTGGGTTCAGTCTGGACTGGGTCAGTCTGGGCTGGGTTCAGTCTGGACTAGGTTCAGTCTGGACTGGGTTCAGTCTGGGCTGGGTTCAGTCTGGACTAGGTTCAGTCTGGGCTGGGCTCAGTCTGGGTTGGGTTCAGTCTGGACTAGGTTCAGTCTGGACTGGGTTCAGTCTGGGTTGGGTTCAGTCTGGACTAGGTTCAGTCTGGACTGGGTTCAGTCTGGACTGGGTCAGTCTGGACTGGGTTCAGTCTGGCTGGGTTCAGTCTGGGCTGGGCTCAGTCTGGGTTGGGTTCAGTCTGGACTGGGTTCAGTCTGGACTGGGCTCAGTCTGGGCTGGGTTCAGTCTGGGTTGGGTTCAGTCTGGACTAGATTCAGTCTGGACTGGGCTCAGTCTGGACTGGGTTCAGTCTGGGTTGGGTTCAGTCTGGACTAGATTCAGTCTGGACTGGGTTCAGTCTGGGCTGGGCTCAGTCTGGGCTGGGCTCAGTCTGGGCTGGGTTCAGTCTGGACTAGGTTCAGTGTGGGCTGGGTTCAGTCTGGACTGGGTTCAGTCTGGGTTGGGTTCAGTCTGGGCTGGGCTCAGTCTGGACTGGGTTCAGTCTGGGCTGGGGGGTACTTTACGCGCGCATCCTTTTGTTCTGCATCCATGAATCGACGTCAGAGTCCCGCCGCTGCGTCTGCGCCCCCCCCTCGCCCCCTCCCTGAGCGCCTGGCCCTTTAAGGCTGATGTAGCTCAGCTAACCGAGGTAGAAGGAGCGGAGCGAGCGCCCCACTGCCTGCCTGCACCCGCTGCCATCCCCATCATGGCCTCCACACAGCCGCCACCGGCGCCACCGAGGACGAGCCGACAAGCCAGCGGGCCTTCTCTTCCAGGAGCGGGGACGGACGTCAAGCCGAAGCAGAGGCACCGGTAGAGGCGAGCCGCGCCGGGGAGAGCCGCCTCACACCCTCATGCCACCCCGGTCTCCTCCATGCCTTCGGCCAAAGTCAGATCCAGCTCTGCGTTAGCGAGGGGTTCGAACCCGGGCGGGTGGCGGCGCGACCATGACGACGAACCGGGATTATTCTGTTAATCTGTCGGTGCAGCAGGTGCTCAGCCTCTGGGTCCAAGGCACGACGCTGCAGCACTTCACAGGTATGCGGGGCTGTTTCCATCACGCATCCGTCCATTTTAAAAGCCTTTAAACGTCCGTGCGGGGCTCATCCCGCAGCTCAGCAGGCGGAGCCGCATCTCCAGCCACCGGCTCCTCCGGACACCGAAACGCTGCTAATTCATCTTCCTGCTGCTTGGCTGCGTTTTAATGAGTCGTAAATGAAGTGTTGACCCCCCCCCCTCGCGTCTTTGTCCTGGTGATGAGAGGCAGCATCCTCCACCCAGGACACTGAGATGTCCACCCAAACCTCAGATTAAATCTTCTGACAGTGGTGATTCTGATAAAGGGGGCATCCAAGCTGGTCCAGGCTGGACCGGAACTGACTACAGACACCTTCAACTTAGGACATTTGTTGCTTTCTGCTTGTATTTTAGATAAACTCCCCATTTTGGTGTTTCAGCTCTGAATGATCTGATCTGTTGGGAAGTTCTACGAACCACACAATCATGTCCAAGAAGACTTGGACATGATTGAAAGCTGCCCTATAGAATCACAGTAGGAGCTAGAAAAGGCTTGAGCTGGTTTTTGGCATGAAGGTAAGAAGGGGAAGAGGAGGACGGCTGGCGTGTGCGGGCGCAGCGGCGCCGCTCTGTCCTGTAAACAGCAGATTATCAGCTTTACTGGATCCCCGTGGGCCTCTGAGGTGGACGGCAGCTCACAGCTGGGCTGGTTCTGGTCCAGTTTATGGAACTCAGCTGACGTCCTGTGTGCCGGAGCGCGACGAGCAAGAACATAAAGGGCCAGATGATGGTGCTGAGTCAGCAGGACGCTGCAGCACACGTGCAGGAGAATGTTGCAGAGTGGAGCTGCATCAGAGGGCTATTTTAAACAGGGCGTGAACCTGACGCCCCCCCCAGGACAGCGACGCCACAGCCCAGCGCAGGAACTTATAGAAGAAGGCGTCAGTTATGTGCTTTTCCTGTTTAAGGTTTCACTTCTGCTCAGCCTCGCACGGAAAAATGACTGTTTGTCTTTATTACTAAAACTTCTGATTGATCCCATCATCAAAGAAGGTCCACACTGGTTTTATACCAGTAAAGCAAAGAGGCCAGTCTCTCTCTGTCTCTCTCTCTGTCTCTGCCTCTGTCTCGGTACAGACACAGTCATGTTGTCCTGCTGAGGCCTCATCAGCTGAGCTTTAGCTCAGTTTAAAACGGTCTTTTAACTTGTTTTCATTACATTTGTCGTTTCTAGACATAAATGAATCCCACCCACTGTTTTAGACATTTTATTTAGCCCTAACGGTGACACGGCCCAACCAAAAACCTAAATCTAAACAGCACATGCTGCCATTTTTGTGTTGGACATGATGGAAATGTGGTTTTGCACGTTTAGTAGTTCTGCTTCTTGTTTGTGTTGCTGCAGCCACAGATGAGCACAGATGTTTTGACCGTATCTTTTTTGGCTGTTTGCTGGTGTCGTGGCTGCAGGTCGGTCACCTCTGTGGGATTCAGCTGTGAATCAGAGCTGTTGGACAAGATGGTCCTCAGGACAAGTGTCTCGTCTGCTTCATTTACCCTCAGTCTGAGGACTTCCTTGATAGGTCAGAGATGTGAACACGCTGGTGAGAGATGGAAGCTGGTGCGTCGGAGCGTGAAGTGCCCGTCGTGTCCCGCTGCGTCCCGCTGCAGTCCGTCCCGTCTCGCTGGAACATGCAGACGGACAGTAGGGGGGCTGTCGTCTGACTCAACCCACTCTTGCAGAACAAAGCGTCTTTGTGTCGGCGTCCCGTCACCTCTGTCTCCGTCCACCCTGACAGCTGTCCACTCGCTGCATTTACGTTGGTGCGCTGGACTGAACAACAGGCTTAGATGGACAGCACCCGTTAGACCTGCTTTAGGGGTCCTCTGGGGGTCCTCTGGGGGTCCTCTGGCAGGGTTGGGACTTTGATGTCTCCTGTTGGTGCACCGCAGACGGAGGAACCTGCTTTGGTATGTTGGGAGGCAGAAGAGACGGAATGAAGGACGAGAAGACCGATGTGTCTTCATGCTGAGACCGTCACCCTCTCACCTGTTGTTCCACCACCGTCAGGGTCGGCTGCCTCCTAGATGACCCCTGACCCCGACAGTCTTCATCGTGGCTCTAACAGCATCTGCTCATCTCTGTAGAGCCAGAGTCCTCAGAACAGGAGGGTCCAAATGAGGACGGGACATTTGTCCTGTTGTTGACTGGTGGAGCAGAAAATTAGCATTAAAAAGTTGATGACATGAACGAAGCTTCAGCCTAAAATCTGTCACCTTTCACCAACCGTTGATAAAAGCAGAACCAGCAGCTCAGACCGTCTCAAACTGGGTGTCAGCACATATTTCATGGATTTTCCTTCAGTCACCCAACTGATTTGTCCCAGATTCTGTGGCTTTAGGATGAAACTTTGCTCTGTTTGGTTAAGGTGCGTCTGATGGAGAAGGTTCTGCTCAGAGACTTGGACTCAAAACTTCTCGAGCTCCAGAAAATATCAAAAGAGAATGTTTGGGTGTTTTTAAGTGTGTGTCTGCGATGTGAAGCTCACTGTTCTGTCTCTGGGTTCTGCAGAGATGTGGTACTGGGTGTTCCTCTGGTGTCTCTTCTCCTCGCTCTTCGTCCACGGGGCCGCGGGGCTGCTCATGCTGGTCACGCTGCAGCGCCACAGGAGGGGCCGTCTCATCACCCTGGTGCTGGTCAGCGTCGGCTTCCTGGCCTCCCTATCCGGGAGTGTCATCACCAGTAAGTGCACCTTTTATTCATTTTTAACAGACAGGAACTGACGGCGAGGCTGGAGGAGGTGAGTCTTATCAAACACACGACAACAACGAAATTTTTATTTATGAGGAAGCGCTGATGCAGAGCTTAAATCACTCAAGCGATTCGTAATAATCGTTCGCGTAATCATTAGATTTTATCGTTTACCTGCTGCTGACAGCGACAGCGCTTTTATTTTTAAAGGTGTTGCTCACAGGAAGTGCTGCAGCTGCCCTACCTACAGGCCTTCAAAAGACTTTCTTCACTTCCAGAGCGTGTGTGCCCTGTCCCTAACCCTAACCCTAACCCTAACCCTAACCCTAACCCTAACCCTAGCGGCTTCAGAAGCTCACGTTCAGTTGTCCCTGGTCATTGCTGGTGTGTGCTCTTCTCCCTCTCAGGCGCTGCCGTGGCGGGCGTGTACCGCGTGGCAGGAAAGGACATGGCGCCGCTGGAGGCTCTGGTGTTTGGTGTGGGCCAGACCACCTTCTCTGTCATCATTTCCTTCTCACGCATCCTCGCCACCCTGTGAAGACCCGTAAGGAGGTGATGACAGAGCCGGGAAGCGTGGATGGGGCTGGAGGCTTTGAGGTGCTCGTGGTGGCAGGAGCACCGGACCTTTAAGGCAAACAGAGGGACCTCGAGGATCCATTACTGCCACAGCGACTCTGGGGGAACCTCACTCAGACCCATTGTCTGCTGTCACAGACCGCGATCAGCGTGTGGACCTGAAGCCGCGTTTTTGGCCATTTTCCGGTGTTGTTGGTGCCAACAGCCTTCTCTGGGACACCCAGGAGCCTCAGTGGCCACAGTCGTCCTGCTCTTCTTTGGTTTTAATGCTGCCCAGTTCAACATGTGGACATGATGCAGCTTTGAAATGTTGGGTGGAGTCTTTGGTATAAAGACCAGAAGAAACCAGCATCAGTGAGGAATTCGTGGAATATTCTGACCCATCCAGTAACAGAAGATAATCCCAGCCCAGTGTCTGTCCAGTAAATGTGAAGCTGCAGACCGTTAGCTTAGCATGACAAAGTACAAACGAGGCAGAATTGCTAAAATGTCTGTGTGAGTAGCAACAGTCTGATTTGTTAACAGGCTGCACATCTCATCTGTTTCATTCAGCACTTTTATTATCTAGTCGCTATTTTTAATACAATCCAGTTAATCTCAGATTTATTATTGTAATCTACGCTGTAAGAACCTTGAATAATGCAATAATAGGAATGCCTTAAACATTTCTGGTGATAATCAGTTTTTACAGCTTTCAGCCTGCTTAGAATGCAAACGTTGCAGAGAGCTAATCCCAAAAATCAGCATCACCCTGTGTACATAATAGAATTTATAATAAATCATTTGCACCAGTTTTAACTGGGAACTGTGACCGTCGGATCTAAGTGTGAGCGAAACGTTTGATCAGTCAGAAAATCTTGAGTCAGCATGAAACACTGACTGACTGACTGACTGACTGACTGACTGACTGACTGACTCTTAACACAGAAGACTGAGCTAAAGTCTCCTGATGGGACCAGTGAAGTAAAGTGTGTCCTTACTGGGGAGAAGCAGCAGAACCAGTGTGACAGGAATGACTGAAACTATCAGTTCAAGTGGGTTTGTTTGGGTCCAGTTATGACTCTTCAGACTTTGGTTCTGGTCCCACATCCTTCCTCAGGCAGCCCTCATGGGTGGCTGCTCTGCTCCACTTTCACGTCTGCCTGTTGCTCTTATCCTTAATGTTGTTGACGTACAACCAAACCACAGTGTGGCCCAGCACTGATGCTGATCTAGATAGTTTGGTGATGAAACACGTGACTAAGCTACAGTATTTATAGAAACGGCTTGAATCTTCACACCTGAAACTGAGCCCGTGTTTCCGGTCCAGGTCGCGTCTGCAGCTTCTTTTGGTCACTCTGTTGCAGAAATGTTGGAGTTGTGAGTTACGTAACCGACAGGAGTCACCTTCAGTACCAGCTCGGCGCTCTAGAGGGCGACGTTGCACCAATGACAGAACAACCACAAGAGCCGCGATGTGGTTTCATGTGATTAAATGTTGCTCGTGACTGTTGAAAGCCCCCACAAAGGAAGTATAATAGAGTTAGATTCCCCTTCAAAGCCACTGAATAATCAGCATGTTTCTATAGAAACCATCCTGAATGTTTGAACTCAATTTCAGGGACTAAACATGATGACACACCTGTCGTCATAGCAATGATGTCCCTGTAGCTGTGAGCAGGGCGGGTTCTGTTGTTGCCGTGTGACCTGTGGGGTTGGGCATGTGTTTAGGTCAACCATGGGGGGCTGAATGTTGAGGGGAGCAGGTTTATGAAGCTGTTGCTTATGTCTGCTCTGACTGACTGTCCTGCTCTGACTGACGGTCCTGCTCTGACTGACGGTCCTGCTCTGACTGACTGTCCTGCTCTGACTGACTGTCCTGCTCTGACTGACTGTCCTGCTCTGACTGACGGTCCTGCTCTGACTGACTGTCCTGCTCTGACTGACTGTCCTGCTCTGAATGACGGTTCTGCTCTGACTGGCTGTCCTTGTCCTTGACTCGGCTGTAAATACTCAACATGAACAAATAACCACTGGATGACCTTTAGATCATCCGACACGGACAAACAGCCCACACGTAGTGCCAAGATCAAGCTGTGTGACTGGACCGAATGGACAATCCAGCAGGAGACCATGTTGTATAAAAGCCACAGTCGTACCTGTAGATTATGTATGATAATATGTTCTTTTTTAATTTTGTACCAGCTGAAGTGCTGATATTTATAACTGGCCTGTTCCTGTGCTGAAGGTTCTCCTGGACAAACTCCAGCCACCTGAAATAAAAGACCTTTTGCAGTAAAAATGCTGGGAGCTGTTTCTGTTTGCTGCATCCGTCCGTCCCCAGTGAAGAGTTCAACTTCTTCTCTGTTCACCTGACAACAGTCACACAGGAACCTCCAGTCGAGGCGGAGGACGGGTAACCCTAAGCCTAACCCTAAACCTAACCCTAACCCTAAGCCTAACCCTAAGCCTAACCCTAAACCTAACCCTAACCCTAACCCTAAACCTAACCCTAAGCCTAACCCCAAGCCTAACCCTAAGCCCACAGAAGGACACCTCAGTGGTCTCAGACCATTGCGGTTGTTCCAGATGTGCAACAGCTAAAGTGTGACTGACATGATATTAACAAGAAACCCTTTTCTTCTTGTCTTTATGGCTATTTCAGCCTTTAGCCAGCAGATATTGATCTGAGGTTGCTGCAACCATCCTCAGTCCAGTAAAGATACCAGGCCTCCACACCGCAAAGCCCTCAGAGTCTTTCAGAGCTTTTTTATCTGGTAGCACCAGTTTGGACAGACCGGGGCTCTGTACGTGCACGGCTGTACGTGCACAGCTGTGGAGGAAGTTCTCTGTTTGAACTTTGTGGTCTCATGTTTGTAGCGACGAGGGCAGGACCTAATAAAACACCGACCCCGGACTGCTTGAGCAGACACAATCACGTAGCCTCATAACTGGTTTGACATTTCGTGGCTGTTCCAGCAGCGTGTTTTTGCTCCTGGCAGGAGAAGATCTGACCGCTGGCTGGGAGGCTGGTGGCTCGTCTGAGCGAGTGTATTTATAATGCAGAGCGGAAGACGAGGAAGTGCTTTGATTAACTGCGGTGGAATTTAATCAGGTGGATTTGAAAGGCTGCGGCTGTTAATCACCTTGTTTGTTGTTCTTTCTTTGTGCTGTGGCAGAAAACATCTAACCTTTGACCTCTGAACCATAAGAGCCTGAAAACCAAAAGTCCCTCATAAGCACCAGGAGTCTAGCTTTAGTGTTGGCAGTATTAATGTCCACACCTACGTCTGGTACCAAGCTTAACCACAGAAACCAGAACCTCTACTTCTGGACTCTGACCAGCCTTCCTGCCTTAAGTCCCTCTCATTGTTTCAGGTTCTCTTTTGTTGAAATGTTTCTGCAGCTATAAAAGTCCACAGAAACCACCAATGACTGATGGGACCTCTCAGCTTACAAAAACATACGAACACATCCAAAATAAATCTTCCCTTTCATCGGTCCAATTCATTTATTAGGCAACTAACTCTGAACGAGTGTGTTGAAAACCACAACGACTTTAGTATTTCTGGAGCAAACAAAGAAGAGGAAGCTCATCATTAAAGTTCATTAAAATTCAATGTTCCAACATTGGGTCAGGAAGCAGTTCAGCTTCAGCATCATCTACTGGCAAGTTCTGGCCCCTCGGGTCACCTCTGGAGGAGGGCTTGAGAAGGATGAAAATAGCTTTGATTCTGAAGTTTGAGAGAAATCTCAGAAAATCTCAGCACTGAAGACACTTGAGGAAACCAGGCCAGCTGCAGGCCGGCTGAACCAAGCTGAACCAGAACCAGGCTGAATCATGCAAACAAATCAGGCAGAGATCAGGGCAAAAGCTCGAGGAAATAGGTACCAATCAGGACAGGAACAAAGAAAATCTGGCACAGAATGTAAAGGGGGCGTGGCTTAAATAGGTCCAGGAAGGTAAGGAGACACAGGTGAAATTCCTAAACTACTTCAAAAAGTACAATTAGTGACACACAACCAGGAAACCGAACTGCCAAAATAAAACAGGAAACACACAATAACAAAATAAAGTCAGAATTTCTCTCCATTTGTGCACAGAACAATGCTACGCAGCTATCTGGGCTTCATTTCTCCATGTGGGGGGGTGAGGTTCTTCATGTTCTTAGATGTGTCCCAGCTGAGACACTCGCTGCTATTGTCTCATTACTTCCTTCACAGGAAATACTCGAAAGTTGAGCGCAGGCGAGGGATGGCATGTTTGGTCTCTCTCAACAATGGCTGGAGCCCATCCAGGTCACTTTCCCGGCACATGTCTTCACCTCCGTGACCTCGCTGCCCCTATGATGGCGTTTATAAAGCTCAGACAACAGACAAACAGTTCCTGAGGCCAGTCTCCAGCAGAGGCTCGGCCTGCTGTCTGGGCCAGGCTGTGGCTCCTAAATAAGGCCTAAATAATTAGCATCTGTTGTAGCTGAAACTTCGTCTTTATGTGTGACACAATCTGTTCATGTTGCAGAGCTGTTACTGAGTTTGGGGGGAAGCAGATTACTGTTTAATTTGATCATTTTAAGGACCATACTTGTGTAGTGAGGCTGTGTGAATGGAGTGATTCCAGTCTCACCTGTGTGTGCTCCTGCTTGTTTTTGGTTCAGTTCAACAGTTTAATGTCTGATTTTAAAGGGAGATGATAAAGTTTACTCTCTGATCTGACTTTGTTTCCATTTTTCTTTGTCTTTTTCTCTCCTCTATTGTTTTGGACACGGTGCTACGTGTCCTGCTGGTCCGCTTCCCCTCGTTAACGATTGCTGTCTGCTGAGGGACCATTGTGTCCACCAACAGCGGTCGCAACACACTACAGGCAGCCACACTCTGCACATAAGAACACAACTGCAAATAATAAACCTAAAGAATTGCAATGATTCCTTTAAAAGTAATTAAAAGAAAAATACCTTTAATATTGTCCTCATATACAATATACATTTATAGTATGCATGTTGGTGTTATTCTGTATAGGGACACCAGGGGGCAGTATCCCCCGCCTGTGCGGCTGCTGGTTACTCAACCCCGTCTCTCATTACCCACTCCCGGAGAGACTCACTATAAAACAATGATTAAACCTCCATCATGTTCACTTTTTATGGATGGATGGATGGATGGATGGATGGATGGATGGATGGATGGATGGATGGATGGAAATGAAGGTCATTTTCATTTAGATGAATTAGAGTAAAACTTATGGTTTCTTTAGATCTGTTCCTTGGCTCCAACATTAAGAAGATGGATCTTCTCTAGATGATCTTATCATGATCTTCTCTAGACGGATCTGCTCAGACTCTCTCAGAGAGCAGCATCACAGAGCTGGTTGGCAGCTCCTCAGACTGACTGAAGGCTTCCTACAGCAGTTTATGTAACATGTTCTTGTCTGCTCTGGTCCTCCAGCATCTGCATCAATAATGGATTCCTGCTGAAAACAGCAGACGTGGAGCATGGCTGCTCTTCAGGAGCTCCATCTCTCAGAACAGTTACATAAGAGCAGGGGTGGCTCTGAACTCTCTGAAGGTGCAGTGGAGACCAGGGGGTCCAGATGATTGACCACAATAAAGCTTCTTCTGCTGTAGGTCTCTATTATGCTCCTGCTCGTGCTCATTAATCCAAACACATGTCATTAGGCTGTAATAAGAACTCTGCACATCTCCATGGTGACCCCGGTGGGTTAAGGTGGCAACGTAAGGGAGGAGGGCAGTGGCGGCAGGCCAGGGTGGGGCCTTTCTGCCCCCCAGGCTGGTCTGGACTCTGAGGTTCTGAGATGTTGCTGTTGCTTTGGACCAGCGAGAGCAGCACGCCTCACCTGAGCTGCTGCTGGGGACGCTGTGCTTGTGAGTGCTTTGTAGTGCCGCGTGGTGCTGCGACTGTGGCCGTAGATGCCTGACATAGTGACCGTGCACCGAATCAGTTGCTTCATCGGCTCGGAACCGACGTTCACCTGGTGCTGTTCGCCTGGTTTGCGTCCAGCTCTTACGTAAGACCCCCACAGGTGATTCTTGCTGCTGCGGCTGTCTTACTCCGACCTGCTCTCATAGTTCTGCTTCACAGCGGAGAACTTCTACTAAACAGTCAGACCAGCCAAACCAGCACTGTGGTACATTCATCTCTGTTTGTCTCATCATGAGTTCCACAGTTTATGGACGTAGGGGACGATGGTCCTGCAGGCTGGAGAACAGCTGTAGCTGATAGCAACATTAGCATCGTGTCAGTAGACGCAGCCGAAGAGACGGTGGAGGAAGCTCTGACACCCTCGCCGTGAACTCATCCTCACTGGTTCTTCATCTTCTCCTGCTGGTTTTTATCTGGCCCTTCAGCTGGGACCAGGCTGATGTGTCTACATGGAGGTGCTTTAGCTGCATCGTCTCCCTGCTGAGTCTACAGCGCAGAAAATGAGCAGCAGGCTGACGGTTTATTTTCAGCCTCAGTTTGGGAGAAACGTCGACACTAATAGACTTTCTTCTCTTGTCTCCTCAGAAATGTGCGTGGAGTGGGTAGGTATATGGTGGGGGTAAAACTACAGAGCCCAGAGGATGAGTCACCGTTCCCTCAGTCCCCATCTGGATATAAATACCTCCATCAAGACGCTCGTACACAGATAGGATTCTCCACGCGTGGCCGAGGTTACGTAAGCGGCCGCGTGGGCGGCGGAGTCAAGCACTGCTGTGATGGTCTGGATGAGGGAAGGCTCCTGCCTGACTGAACCCCTGGACATATTGGGGGGCATTAAATCAGTCAACCAAAGTGGCCAATGGGCCCAAATCCTCTGCTAATTAAGATCTTTTTATTTTATTTCTTTTTTTCAGCTGAGGAATCATGGGTGCAAATATAATTTAAAAAAAAGCCTTCACATGTGACAATATGGCTTGTTTCATAATTAATACAATACTTTTACATGCATACCTTTTTTTAGTTACGGATTAAAGTTTTTTCCTCATTAAAACATTCCCATTGAGTCACAGACTCAGGGACAGAAATGGGGCAGGTTTGTGCACAGGGGGCAGCAGAGAGCTGAGGACGGCTGCTGCTTCAGCAAGTCTGAAGTCTTCACTGACCGAAACGCCAGAATCATCCTGCTCTTCTGGGGAAACACTTTATTTCACAAGTCACGAACTGCTCATTCCATTTACTCATTAGTGACAGACGAAGAAAGAAGAAACAAGTCGCAACAAGTTAGCATCTCTAAAAACACAATAGTCCATTGTTCTTATCTAACACCAGAACCTGAGTCACCCTCCATCAATGAAAAAGAAATAAAGAGGCAAATTAGTTTTTTTCAAGTTTTATTTCAGGTTCTAACCCTGCAACAGCTAAAGTTCTGCTCCACCGAGCAGACAACAGTTCTGCTAAGAGCGGAGACGATGTACTGGTCAGTGCCAACACGTGTAAATAAAGCTGCTAAATTCAGTAATCAGCCTGAGAAACGGGCGTAAAGCTTCACAAACAACACAGCCTGGTACAGGTGTCCAGAAAGATCTCCACAGGTGGGTTCCAAACACCAGTTTAGTGGTGGATCACCAGAACATTCATGGGAGGGATCTCAACTAGCCAGAACCTCCACATGCACAGTTTGATCCACAACTCAGCTGAGCTTATGCAGCAGGAGAACCGCTCTTTCTTTTGTTTCCTTCTCTTTCTGTCTTTTCCAGTGAAGACTCTAAAAGTAGCAGCAGCTGACACCAGTTTTTCCTCCGTTCTTTCCCTCCATCCCACAAATGTGTTTCCACTTCATCTAAAAACAAGTGGAAACTTCACCAGAGGACTTTAATTTCAAGGACAAACCTATCTCTCTCTCCCTTCTCTCTCTCTATCCATCCATCCATCCATCCATCCATCCATCCATCCATCCATCATCCATCCATCCATCCATCCATCCATCCATCTATCTATCTATCTATCTATCTATCTATCTATCTATCTATCTATCTATCTATCTATCTATCTATCTATCTATCTATCTATCTATCTATCTATCTGTTTAGTTTCAAATTCATGTGTTCATGCAGGTGTTGTTGGTGAGCGAGTGAACACACTTTCAGCCATAATAATCCTAATAAATAAACAGAAAATGAAGCGAGCCGTTTTTTCCTACTCCTCCCTGGAATGGAATTATTGAACATCTGCTCCGTCTTCTCCTCTTGAAATGGTTCCTGTCAGAGTCACTTGGATCGTTCTTCCCGTATGAGCCTTCCCAACAGCGGGGATTTTTCCCCTTTGTGGTCACGTCACTGGAAACACTGGAAACGTTGACACAACACCAGGCTTCTCTCGGAGAGGGAGAGCGAAAACACTCGAGGATCCAGGACTTGGGTCTGGCTCCTCCAGCCCACATCCTACTCAGCAGGACTGAGGAGATGTCGTCAGGGTTTGGAGGGTGGTTTCCTGACCAGGAGTGCATGGAAACTCAGCAGGTCCCCAGTAAAGCCACTGGTACCAGCGCATTCCCTGAAGAATTCACACAATACTGGGCAGAAGAAAACGGACTTTCCATCATTTTGCTTGTGAGGAGAGCGGCGGCCTGGACAGGAGCAGGCTTACCTCAGCTATTCAGGGCTTTTTCCGAGCGTTGAGTGCTGAAGTGATTTTCCCAGCAGGGATTAGGGTGTCAAATCGTTCACTTAACAAGGTCTTTCCACGTCTGCTGTACTGGTTAAACTGGCTCAGAGCCACACAGCAACAACTGTGGGGGGTGTTCCACGCGTTCAGGCTGAGCTCACATTGTCCTCTCAGTCTGTGCTGCTGGACTCACCCAGGCCCTCACCCTGCCTGACCTCATCACACGTTCACACGTCCACATGTTCACTGCAACCCTGCAGCCATGATGGACGACGCCTGAACCTGGAGATGTCCTCCAGCCAAAAGACGCACATAGACACCGTCTACAGCATCTATAGCAGGGGTGGGCAAATCCAGCCTTCGAGGGCCGTGGCCAAGCCAGACTTTCTGAAAGCATTTCCTGCTTGGTAGGATGCAAAACGCGACTTGAATTCAAGCCGGGTTTTGCATCCTACCAGGGAGAAACCGCTTTTACCAAGGTAAATGAAGCCCCAGGTGAAAGTGTTTACCTGCAGGACAGAAAGTCTGGCTTGGATACGGCCCTCGAGGCCCACCCCTGATCTATAGCATCTACAGCATCTGTAGTACACCATCTCCACCATCTTTAGCATCTCCATCATCTAGACCATCTACAGCAACTCTACCATCTATAGCATCTCCACAATCTCCTCCATCTACAACATTCTAGACCATCTTTAGCATCTACAGCTCAGCTCTTGTTTTCTGATTTGATGTGAACTTATGATGTAATACAAATGATTTGCTGATTAGAGTGTAATTACTGAGTATAAAACAAGAATATGAAAAATACAGCAAAAACAACAACTGACAGGTCCAAATAGCAAAGGTGGTGTGTTGATCCTGTAGGTGAAAGAAAAAAAAATACACGTGTGTGTGTGTGTGTGTGTGTGCATGTCTTTATGTGGTGTGGGTGGAACCCTGTTGTTGCCCCGGCAACAGCCTCTGTTATGTAATATGATTTGATGCAGTGTAAACAAACAGAAGCATCGGGTGATGTGTGCATCTGTTATTCATCATATGTGCGGTGAAAACACACCATCGGCTGCCCCCTAAAAACAATCTGCAAATATTAAAACCTCCCAGCTCACTGGAACGACTGTTCCTGATGGTGTGTGTGTGTGTGTGTGTGTGTGTGTGTGTGTGTGTGTGTGTTAAGTACGTCTTATCTACACAGGACATGCCGAAACCAGTATGGTGTATTTATGGAGACTGGTTTTGGCCGCCTCCCATAAATCTGCAGCAGCAGGAAGTGTGCAGACAGCGAAGTGAAGGATCAAAAGATACCAGCCTGTAAATATTTCAGCAGCATCAGTCTTTCTCCAAATAGCTCAGATCTGCCAACGGGACACTCAGGCGTTGCTGGATGAATCCTGTCAGTCACAGGAGGCTGCAGTCCAATAAATATCTAAAGGAAACAACAACAGAAAACAGCGCTTGCTACTGGTGTTTAGCAAAGAACACCAACAGCTGTAGAGCATCACGAGCTGTCGTGGACACCGGACCCTCCCCCGGTTCACTAATACCGGATGAGGACGTCCCCCGTTTGGATCAAACTTTGATCATGTGACCACAACAACACCCTTGGCCGTGTGTTAAGACCAGCGAGTGCAAACAGCTGTTGTGGCTGCAGCCGCTCCAACAGTCAGATGTTCCCTCACATGTTTTGCTGCATCGTCTCCATGTCTGCCTGTCTGTGTGTGTGTGTGTGTCTGTGTGTGTCTGTGTGTGTGTGTGTGTGTGTGAGAGAGAGAGAGACACTTTGGATGGTGGCGGTAAATGAGCGTCTTTATTGAACCATATTGAACCGCTCACTTTGATTCTTGCTGGAGTTGAATCAGGTGAGTCACAGAGAGCTGGAGTCTGTCTACAGTCTGCAGGACGTCTGCGATTCCAGGGTGGCGGCTGAGGCACCATTACTTATTCCTGGCTACATTTGTCTCAGAGCAGCAACTTTCTGTGTGGAACAGAATCTTCCTCTCAAGCTGGAAACTGGAGGTGCTTGATATAAAATAACTGAAAAGTTCAGGCTACAAAAGACAAATCCTTTCAGCTGTGAGCCAATTATAGAGACTTACATTTTATCCCAACGTTGATACTTTCCTATTCAGGAAATCAGCTGCTGGAGGCAACAAAGTCTAATATATTCTTCCATGTATTTGGGATCTATTTCTGACTCTGTGGTGGGAAAAAACCATGAGCTTTTCCATTTGGTGTCACGGAAAAATACAAATAACAACAGTGTTGTGACCCGAACACACCAGGTCACCCGCTGAACGCGACAACATGCTCGTATTCATTCACACAAAGTCACAAACAGATCCACTTTTTAAAAGGTGGAAAATTTTCATGATGAGATTTGATCCTGTGGGGGTTTTTCAGGATTATTGGAAGAAAAGTGAAACGCTGGATTCCTGTGATGTTTCTGTATTGTTGGTGTGGAAACATTTAAAACATGAGAAACAAGAGTGAGAATATTCCTACAAAGGTTAAATCTAAACCTCCACACGGCTCAAATGTTCAGTGTCAACTTTCGCCTCAATCGGAAACCATTGAACTGCTAAAAAAATGGTTTATTATTATTTAATATTTTATCTGTCTTTACTTTCACCTTTTTGGTCTTTTTTGAAATAAGTTAAAAAATAAAAATCCATTCCTTTTTTCCAACAATTCTCTGCATTCTCAGTAATTTCCAGTTTTTGGAAACACAAAGAAATTACTGTCTGGCTTAGCATGCTTGTGTTTTGTTGCTAAAACTTAGCCTCCTGGAACTAGGGATCAGGAAAAGGGCGTTTTTTCTTGTGCCCTCATGCTAATTCTACCAAGCGGTTGTGGATCTCAGAACCGCTGGAGGTTTCCCTCCACGAGCGCTGCTCCCGGGATCCGGGCCCGCTGCGGGGCCCCCGTTGCAGGCGTTTGCACGGGAAAGCCCGGGTCGTAGTGGCGGAAGGGTACAACGTGACCTGACAACAAGGAACCTCCGGGAAAACCGTCAGTCCTAAAGTATGTGCCGAGGACAGGATGAGTGCGGGTCCGTGAGAGGGGTTCTCAGCTGACGGCTGCCCGGCTCCCAGGGATCCTCCTTATCATTCCGCTTGCGTTTCAGCGAGCTGCCGCGTCGCTGTGGTGGTGGTGCGCCCGTCTGGATCCCCCTGCTGCCGGGAGAGGACACCCTATGGCTGAGAGGCGGAGACGGGACCCCCGCTGACGTCAGAGGGCCTGTCTGTTTCCTGCAATAGAAAGTGAGGGAGAAGGTGAAGGGAGAAAAGAGCTGCACCACCTCCTGTTTACACCAAAGGTGTGTTACGCGCTCGCACCGTGAGTATTCCAACATTCCCACCGTGTCAGCGTCACTTCTGTTCGTGTGTGTTTATTCGGGCTCGGCCCGGATTTAGTGGCTGTCGGGAGCGCAGCCGGACAGTGTCGGACATGCTTCCCCCCTCGTCCGTTTTTATCCTGCCGCCAACTTTGAAGGGTCTATTTAGCGGAGCTGGTGGAGGAAAGGTGAGCTCGCCGCTGTGTGTAGCGGCGTTTTCCGCTCGGACTTGTACTGCAGCCCCTTCCCCCCCCATGGGACGCTCGGTGGGTCTTCTTTGTTGACTTTGTGCGCTTGAGGTAAGCGGCTTGCTTCGCCTCGAGCGCGTTCTTGTGTCTGTGTCGGATCGATGTGCACGTGTGCACGCTGAAGGGTCGGTTTGGTTGGGTAACGAGGGGAAGGAAGTGTCCCATTCGAGCGGTGCTGCGGAGACAGAGGGGGTTTTCCCTGGCTCCTCCCTCGCTCGCAGGGCGTTCACGTGTTGCAACAGGCACCAAATAGGCGCGCGGGCTGTTTTTGCTGACTTCACCTCGTGCAGCCCAGTGATCCGGTTCCTTCCTCTGGGCGAGGGAAGAACCTGCAGCACAGGAGCGCGTCAGCGATCCCACAGGCTGACGCGCCGCCAGGATCATGTGCGCGCGTTTATTTGCTCCGGCGGTTGATCCTCAGGTGGGATGAACGCGCCAGTCCCGAGTCACATGCACGTTTTCATTGCGGGCGAAGGCACATCGTTGCTTTATCATTGTTGGTCCGTTTTGTTTGTCTTACGTGTCGGTATAGGGGTGTTTCCTCACACAGGTGCGCGCGTACGTGCGTGCACGCGCGCCCGCGCACCGACGGACTGACAGACACGCGGAGGGAATGTGCCTGTCGTCCGGCTCATCATCCAGCGGCCGACCTGTGCAGCTCTGAAGGCTCCAGGTGAGCACGTCGTCGCACGGCGGAGGGTTTTCTGCTCGCTGCGCGTCCACAAGCAGATCCAGGGAGAGATGATGTCATTGCTCTAGCGCCACATGTACCAACTGTATGGAGGGGAGGAAAAAAGACATCATCCAGTTGTAGTAAGTGTTATGTAATCCTGGAAACAAAGGCTGCTCCTTCAAGCTCTGCTCTGTGCAGGAGGAGATGCTGCAAAGGCAGCAGAGCAGAGCGACAGGAGGCTGCAGAGCAACGGTAAGCAGCAGAGCGACAGCAGGTAGGGAGCAGAGCGACAGGAGGCAGCAGAGCGACAGTAAGCAGCAGAGCGACAGCAGGTAGGGAGCAGAGCGACAGGAGGCAGCAGGGCAGAGCGACAGGAGGCAGCAGAGCGACAGGAGGCAGTGGAGAAGAGTGACAGGAGGCTGCAGAGCAACAGTAAGCAGCAGAGCGACAGGAGGCAGCAGAGCGACAAGAGGCAGCAGAGCGACAGGAGGCAGCAGAGCGACAAGAGGCAGCAGAGCGACAGCAGGTAGGGAGCAGAGCGACAGGAGGCTGCAGAGCAACAGTAAGCAGCAGAGCGACAGGAGGCAGCAGAGCGACAAGAGGCAGCAGAGCGACAGGAGGCAGCAGAGCGACAAGAGGCAGCAGAGCGACAGGAGGCAGCAGAGCAGAGCGACAGGAGGAAGAATAGCAGAGCGACAGGAGGCAGCACAGCAGAGCGACAGGAGGCAGCAGAGCGACAGGAGGCAGCAGAGCGACAGGAGGCAGCAGAGCAGAGCGACAGGAGGCTGCAGAGCGACAGGAGGAGCAGAGCGACAGGAGGCAGCAGGGCAGAGCGACAGGAGGCAGCAGGGCAGAGCGACAGGAGGCAGCAGAGCGACAGGAGGCAGCAGAGCGACAGGAGGCAGCAGAGCGACAGGAGGCAGCGTCCCTCCTCATGGTTCCACCTCTGCAGAGGTGTGTTTCCGCTACACCGCTCCACGTCAGACAGCTCTGTGGCGTTGACATTCAACTCCCACGTTGTTGCCTCACGCGCGCTGCATCGAAGGAAAGGCCACCGAGATCGAGGTGGGCTCATCAGACGCCCGACGTGATCGAACTTCAGAGTCCGCGCTGACAGCAGCGTCTGCGGCGGAGCAGCTGTCCTGGACCTTCAGCACACAGGAGCTCCTTGTCTGCGTCGGGAGAGACGGTCGGACATGTCGGCCAGGCGTGTGGCGTAAGCCGCCGCGGCTCTGCCACCTCTGGGTGCTGCAGATGTTGCTGCTGTGGAGGTGTGCGTTGGGGGGGTGCGGGGGACACATTTCCTGTGTGAGGAATCAACTCAATCAGCGACTGTGCTGAGCTGCCAAGTGAGAGCAGGGGGCTGCAGAGGCACCAGCGCCCCTCATTCATCCATCCATCCTGTGTGAGGTCACGTTAAGCTGATTCTGACTGTGTGTGTGTGTGTGTGTGTGTGTGTGTGTGTGTTGCTGTAGATGAACCCAGCCTCTGGCTCAGGAGTCGCCTCTTCCCACCGTCCGGCCGTTTAACTTGGACCCAAAGATGCATCTGTGAGCTCCGCGCGAAGATGCCTCGGACCAAGCAGAACCACCCCAAAAATCTAAAAGGTGAGTTTTGTGGCTGTTCTTTGATTGGCTGTTCTGGATGGTCGGGAGAGGAGGCTCGTGGTGTTTAGGGTGTTGGTTGGAAGAGGAGAACTTTCAGAGTTTCACTCTGGTCCCAGCATGTGTCGGAAGTCCATGGGGAGTTTATTAGAAAGCTTGAGCAGCTCTCACTCATTCCTGCATCTCTCTCTCTCATACACACACTTCAGCATCAGTGTGTGTGATTCACTGTTGGTTTGAACTGTGGATTTCCTTCGGAATGTTAAGAGAACTAAATCTTCAGAATTTTCCAGCAGAGTCCACAGATGCTGCTGATGTCTCTCAGACGATATTGGTTCCTGGTGGAACCATCATGGTTTTGAATCTTTGGTTTGGATCTCTGAAACTCTGAAACATCTGATACTTTATTTGGAACATTGTCCTCCATCTTCAGAATATGTGTGTGTGTGTGTGTGTGTGTGTGTGTGTGGTGTGTGTGTGTGTGTGTGTGTGTGTGTGACTTGTTCCAGTTTGGTTCTCGGCGTCGGTGTGTGAATAAAAAGGTTCCAAGCTGCATTTTTGCCTGGAAGTTTGATGAACTTCATCTTTGGAACTGGGATAGCAGCTTAGCCTCACGTTAGCAGGCACGTGCACTTTCTGCTCAACTTTTCCAAAGTACCGCGAGCGCTCCAGGGACCTCAGCAGTCTTTTCCTTGACAGGCTGAACGTTAAATTTCCAGCCCGGAAAGTTCTGTCCTCCGTTGTGTTTACCGGGTTTTATTTGAGGAAAACCACGGTTGAAGGTTCTTTAATGGGGTCGGAGGATCACCTGATCACTGGAAGGTTTTAGGTGTCAGGGGGAGCTAATGTGGACCCAGCGGACCTGCTCTCTGGTGTCTGCAGGATCCAATCAGAACCAGTGGGATCAGCAGAATCAAATTTGCTCCGAGGAGCTTCCGGCTGACGGCGTCTGGAAGCATCTCGCCAGGCTTGGCCACCAGGATCTCGTGTTGTGCTGGGAACTAACAGATTTCCGTGTCAACAGACGTTTGCAGTTCACAGATCTGCCGTCCTCCATGCTGGGTGTGAACGTGTGCATCACTGCGCCAGCAGCCCGTCCAGCCGGCACTTCCTCGCGTCTCTGAGCAGCTCGCCAGCGTCGCCGCCGTCACCACATAAACGCGTCTTCTCATGGAGCGCGTCGAGAGAGAGGAGCCAAGCAGACAGCCAAGTCAGCTGTGGTTCTGGTTCTGGTTCTGCTGATGGAGAGTGTGTGATAGTGCCTCTCTCTCTCTCTCTCTCTCTCTCTCTCTCTCTCTCACACACACACACACACTTCTGTCCCTTGTTCATTAATCTGCTCAGAACTCAGGTGACCTGTGGACTATTGAGATGTTTTACACCTGCTGGTTTTGTGTGTCGTCGTGGTGATAATTAAACACGGCGAGCATCCTTGTTAGAGCTGCTGCAGCTGCCCGTCCGGGTTCAAAGGCTGGTTTCCAGGCTGGTTCTCAGGCTGGTTTCCAGGCTGGTTCTCAGGCTGGTTCCCAGGCTGGTTCTCAAGCTGTTTCTCAGGCTGGTTCCCAGGCTGGTTCTCTGGCTGGTTCTCTGGCTGGTTCTCAGGCTGGTTCTCAGGCTGGTTCCCGGGGTGGGGGTGCCCACTTGACTTCGTCACCTGATCACGCTGGGGCCTCTGTTGGCCGTTTTGTTGGTGCCTTCTGACCCAGTTCATCTCCCTCAAAGACGCTCCTTCATGAGACAGGAAACGCTGGTTGCACGGCGTGCTGTCACATGATGGAACATTGGCGTGGAAAATGGCTTCTCCTCAGAAATTCCCAAGGTTGCCTTCAAGCCAAAACGGCTGTTTATAGGGGGCAGTGGTGCTAATAATGTCAACATGGTTTTTATGCACTGGTTTCAGGCCTCGTGATTGGAGGCCACGCCTCTTTCTCAGGTCCTCTGTGGTTTCTGTGGTACTGACGGTGGTCTGAGATCGGACTTCCTGGTCGTCCTGTCGGGGACACCTGGCAGGTGAATTGCAGGTGCTGCAGGGTCCCAGGAGTCCAAACGTTCCATGATATCTGCAAGGAAAGCTCTTGAGTGACTTGTCTAAGTTGTGTTTACTGGAAATTCTGGGCAGCAGAGACCAAACAACCAGAGGAAGGAAAGGATACTGAAGGAGCTCTGACTCCTGAATCATAACAAACCACCAGAGATTAAAAAACAACTGTCACACCGTCGTTTTTGTCTATGGAGACACGTCAGAATCCTCTAAGGTTCACACTTCAAATGCAGCTGATGCCCGTGCTGATCAGAAACCACGTGTGTGAGCAGGAAGCATCATGTGATGCCGTCAGGGGAAAACAGGAAGTGGGGGACTCCGTCCTCGCTGATCTGGACTTGTGGACTCTGCTGGAGCAGCTGCCTCTTCGGGAGTTCTGGTGGACCATTAACACACACACACACACACACACACGCATACATGCTCGCAGAGGAATCAAATCTGACAGTGTTGCTGCGTGTTGGTGTCAGGCTGATATAATGTGATGATCCGCTCCGTTGATGAGCTCTACTGGTTCTTGTGCTGGTTGTGAGAAGAGAGGCGAGCTGATGAGACGAGGGATTTCGCTCACTGTCCCAGCTGGGTGTCCACCTGTCCATAACAAAATACGCGCTACACCTCCTGCTCACAAGTGAACGACAGCTGAAGTGCTGAAGAAAAAACAGTGAGAACATCCCAGAATATCTCTGTTGAGCAAGAGCTACATTGAAGAAACAATGGGGGCTGTGTTCAAGCTGAGGCCACAGAACCTATAGGCTCTCCTGTTAGCTTCTGCTAGCCTCAGTTTCCTAGCATTTGCTAGCCTCTTTTTGGTAGCTTCTGTTAGCTTCTCTGCCTGTGTATGAAACAGTGAGGTGGTGTAACCTCAGGTGCAGCTGTAGTCCAATCACATCCAAGAGAGCTAGATGTTCAGGTCAGACTACGTAGCTCCACGTAGTCCTTCAGTCACACTTGGTCCTCTTAGTTTGTCCCACTGTTCTCATGAAGCCTTCGGGGTGAAGGACACGACGGTCTCGGCGTGACCCTGAAATAAAGCAACTGTTGCTCTCTCAGGATGGCTGTCCTAGTTTCCTGCAGTGGAAAATGTGAGCTGACACTGATTTAGACACAAGTGCAGTTTATTAACCTTTGTGAGGACGTGCAGCGTGCTGCATTCACTGTCCTTCAGCCGCTGCTGTCCACGGAGATGCTAAGACTTGTTAGCTACAGTGGTGTTTATAGAGGTCTTCTGGACTCACGTCAGCAGCTGGCTTCTGCTTCTGCAGGACCCTGCTGTGGTTAAACGTTGACCCTGATCCAGTGAGCCGAAGTTCTCCTCATTCACCAAGAATGCTGATTATCTTCTGCAGCGATGTGTTCGGAGCAGGTGGAATCTGCACAAAGCAGCAGCCTGAGCTGACGAGACTCACACGCCACCCCGAACACAGGTGCTACACTCAGAAGAAACTCTGTGGCTCCAGAGCTGCTGTGAGAGTCTGACACTGAGGAGAAAACGCCTGAAATGTTCCAACATGAAGGTCGGGGATGTCCGTGATTTCACTTCCTCCCCAGACTCTGTTCATTTGGGCGTCAGCTCGGGATCGGGATCTTCTGCAGGCCCCGGCTGATGCCTCCCAGGTCATGACTGGGATTACAGGAAGACGTACATACTCATGGAATTTGTTCAATAAATCCCTGAGATTATCAGATAAAATGAGAAAATATTTTATAATAACTTTTCTGCAGGAAGGGGGAGAAAAGAACCAGTAAGAGATTCACTCTTGTAAAGTAATTAAAAATTCTTTTTAAATGTAGACGCACAAGTTTCCTCGCTGTGGAACCTCCCCCTGTGTGGTGTGGTGAGAGGCAGCATTAGTGCTCGTGAACACCCCCCTGCCTGCCTGAGGTGACCTTCGGCTGCTCTTGCAGCCTCTCAGAGTGGAGAAGAAAGAGTTAACAGGTTGTAGCCAGTGAATTTTTACATGTGGTGTCATGCTCAGGCTGCCAAACCAGTGTTTCCTTACGCTTCCTTCAAATTACAGTGTGCAGCAAGATTCACACAAAGGGAAACTCTCTCCCCGAGGTGAGACTCCAGCGTGCTTTTAGCAACAGTAACTACAACAAGGCAGGTTGGAACTAGTTCAGGGATGTCAGAGGTAACCTCGGAGAAGCTTTCACTCTGACTGGAGCAGCCAGGAGGAATATTTATGGCCTCAATCTGGTGACAGCTCACGTCCTAAAATGTGGGTTAATGTCTGTCCCTTTTAATGGAGCTGATCAGCTTCAGGAACAAAAATGCTAAATAATTAACTCGTTGGCTGAGACGGCCTGAAAAATACTGATGGTGGAAAAAGTGATCAGACTGAAAAACCAGCGGGTGTGAATTTTTACTTGTGAGTTGTGTCACGAGAGGTGGTGTTTTCTGGAACCTTTGCATAGTGGAGGATGGTTGCTTGGAGACAAAAGAACCCACAGGTGGGTGGAAGATAAGGCGCTAACATCTTGACCGGAGTCGGAACACTTTCATTTTAGACTTTTCAGACCGTAGCAGCAAATGTTTTTACTTGAAACCCAATAATTAATCAGATCAGATCATCAGATTCAGAATAACCCCTTTACACCCTGAAATATACAGTAATTATCAGCTCTGAAGCTGATAGTTTTTAGTTTCCTGTGATCAGAAGTGGCCACCAGGGGGCGGAATTTTACTTTAGTTTTTAAACATGACTACGCATCTACTTTCCACCATATCTTTATTGTCAAAAATCGAAAGGCGTCTCGAGCCTTGTGTTGTAAATGCCCTGGCCGACAGCCCTTGATTTCCCTCATCATTTCAGTGCTTTTTGCCTTTAAACATTAACATTTCTCTTCATGATCATTTGACGTTTACAGAAGACGGAGAAAAGAAGTGAACAACTTTTCCTCCCACCTGACCTGAAACCGCTGCTGTTTGCAGACTCTCACTTTGAATGTCTGTCAAACTGCAGCCTGTTTATCTGACAATGGTGACTAATACCTGAACCGTCTGCCTGCTTCTCCACAGCAGCGCACACCCGTGTGTGTCTACATCGCTGTTTGTGTGTCTTTTTAGCGACAGCCAGGCTTTTTCCACAAGATAATGATTTGTGTGGGGTTCGTTATCGAGGTCCCCTGCCTGCAGCGTCTCCTGGCCCTCGCTCGTGTCCACAGCAGAGTCCCCGCCCACTCGTCCATTTACGTACGACCACCTGAGGACGGATGACGTGTGTGTCGCAGTCCCAGGACGGAGCGTGACACAAGCGGTCAAATGGGTGGATTTGAACTTTTCAAAGCGAAGCGTTGGTGAAGGGCTCAGGCAGGCTGACTTAAATTGGAGCTAATGAACAGTGACCTTCCTCTTGTTAGCTACACACGCACAAAGACGCGTGTTTTCCCTCCACAGGTGAGCTCCTGCGTCCTGCTGGGACACTTCCTGGAAACTCTGTTGATCAGCATTGATGTTGGCACTTCAGAAAGGTGAGCTGGAATGATGAGGAGGGGGCAGGATTTAAGAATGGTGGTGAAACAGGACGGAGCCCACGGTGGAGGAGGAGGACGGCTGGTGCAAATTTATCCCAAATCCTGCCCCTGTCAGGCCGCTGACCCCCTGGGGATCATTTCTGTGAGTGGATGGAACAAACATACGGCTCATATTTAAAAAAGAAGCTAATATGTACCAGGCGGAAAGCCTTTAAAGGCTGGTTGTCTGTGGGGGCGCTTTTCTCTGTGTGGGTGCAAGTATGTGTGCAGCTGTGTGTGTGTGAGAGTGTGTGTGTGCGTGCAGAGCTGGCAATGCTTAATGGGTTGCACAGGCGAAGCCCAATGTAGGGTTGCCAGGGAAACAGAGCAGCATGAGCCTCGGTCTGCAGGTGCTCTGCCTTGTGTCCGACTGCTGGAGCCTCCTACGAATGTGGAGGGAGGCTTCAAGGGAGGATGGAGGCCATGGAAGAAGGCTGGGAGGGAGCTGATCCAGGAGCAGAGATAAGGGGAGAAAGAGAAATTGGGATTATGGAGAAGGAGGACGAAGGCTCGTTACCTCCTCTGATGAAGGGAGTCCGATCAGTCAGGACAGAATCCCCCTTCAGAAGAGCCGCGTCCAACAAACGCTTACTCGGCATTACTGATGGAACTGCTCAGTCGGGCAGATTAAAGGGTTTCTGACTGTTGTAGACATGTGACGGTGTTCCTGTCAGAAAAACTCTGCCTGTTCCTTGAAAGGTGGCCTTTCTGGCTCGCCATGGTAACGTGCGTCTATGTGGTTTTGTTTTTACCAAAAGTGAGCAAAACTCCTGTGGTTGTTTGGTGAAGCAACGACGGAGGTGATGCTTGATCAGCCCGTGTGGTGCAGAAGAGTCCAGCAAGTTCCTGTTTGAGGGAACCGCGAGAGAAGCTGGAGCAGAAACAAACGTTTCCAGTCCAGGTCTGTTGTTGCAGCTAAATTTAGAAATGAGCACTGGGATCTGAAATGAGGAGTAATGAAGCTTGAGGGTCACATTTAGGTGTGTTTGTCCTCCCTGGGCTGCTGTAGAGCTGCTCCACCAACATTATGGTGCTCACACCAGTGTGCACGTCCTCCTTTGGATCACCTACACTGGTGGATGATCTCAAATTCCTGCTGTAAACCTCCTCCTTTTCCAGAGTGCTGCAGACACATTGATTCAGGAGGTCTCCAGAGGAGCGGCTGAGACGTCCAGATCTTCCCGCTTGCTTTATTTGTGTTAACGGGAGAAGTTTGCTGCAGCGTAATGAGACCAATGTTGACATCTAAATGCTGACAGCATTTGGGACAGAACGCAATATCGACTTCCCTCCCACTACATTTAGCATAAAGCTATCATGTAGCCTCATCCTCCTCCCCGAGCCCAGCAGATGTTAAAGGGGTGGTAAGGACAGGTGGGCAAGGGTGCGACACGTGATGTCCCCTGAGGTTAGGTCATAAGGTCAAGGGCTGCATTTACCAGCAGAAACCAACCAGGGTTCGCCCCCCAAGGGCCCCCTCTCGTACCACCGTCCATTCAGAAGCTTTCCGTCTCCTTCTGCTTCAGAGGAAACAGCAGGAAATCTGCTGTGGCTGCTCACTCTTGGATGGTCGATGGATAAAGATTGAAAGACTCTTTGGGAGTCATAGGTGGGGGGGGGTCAGTGAGGTCAGCTCAATATTTTAGATGGTGAATAAACGAATGAGGCTCGTTAGAACATGAACCTTCCAGCCAGGGTAGACAGTCCTGGTGATCAGCGGAGGGCAGCAGGTCAAGCAACACTCTCTCAGGGGACCATCATGACGTTTTGGTTCTTTAATGGGACCTGGCCTTGAGCCTGGCAGCAGGATGGAACATGGTGCCGGAGAAGGTGAAAAGGTGGAGGTGTGAGGAGATAAGTGATGTCAGTCGGGTACAAATGGAAATGGATTTAGCAGAGAGGAGGAGGAGGAAGGGGTGCCTGCCTGCTGGCAAGGCTTCATCCTCTTGCGTAACTCTCCCTTTAGCTGCTGTTGCTATGGGGAGCAGTCAGTCGGGGGGGTTCTCCCAAACAAGAAGGGTTGGGAGAAACTGGGGAATTCTGAGCAGCAATGATCTCTGACTGCCCTCTGAACGGTACTCACCTGGGAAGAGCTGCACCTCCTCTGCTAATTTTAAACCTGGTTTTCTGGATGGCTTCAGTGCCACCCCCCCCCCCCCCCCCCCCCTCCGCCCTTCCCCCGAACCACATTCAACAAGAAAATATCATCAAAACAAGGAAGCAGCTCCTGAGTGTTGCTGTGTGAGTCAGTGTGTTGCAGCCATTGTTGCTGCAGTTTAACCTTCCATGTTCTGGACATGACTAACTGGGTGTGTGTGTGTGTGTGTGTGTGAGAGTGTATGTGTGTGTGTGACTGTGTGTGTGTGTGCGTGTGTGTGTGTGTGTGTAAGTGTAAGATTTAGCATCATTTGAAGACTGAAAATCCATCGGTATTAAATCAGAGTTCAGAATTCTGTGTAATTTGGACCTTGTAGATCACCTGTGTATCACCTGTATCTAAAGGTGGATGGTTAATGGAGCCACACTTGTTCTCATGCTGGTGATGATGTGGAGGTGAGTTCAGCAGCTGCTTCTCTGGTTTGGTGCCTTAATCAGTCCCACTGTGCCTCCCCAGCGCTGCACCCATAGGATCAATACGCCGAAGAGCGCCAGCAGTATTTATTGGCTGTGTGTGTGTGTGTGTGTGTGTGTGTGTGTGTGTGTGTGTGGTGTGTGTGTGTGTGTGTGTGTGTGTGTGTGTGTGTGAGAGAGAGGGAGGTTGTGTTCTAGTGGCTAATCCGGTGTTGACATACTGTGTGGAGTTAGCATATAGAGTCCTGTGCTGTTTTTAGAGCCTCCATCCAGCTTTGTTTTGCTTTAAAAAAAAAAGGGAAAAAAAAGCAGAACAAGTCATCTCAGGGAAGTCTGCGCTCAGCCAGAGAGGGAGGGCTTTCCTTGATTTGGAATCAGGATTTGAAAAAAGAAAAAGAGGAAGATGAAGAGGGAGGAGAAGAGAGCAGAGGAGGGGTGAGAGGAACACAAAGGCAGGCAGGGAGGAGAGAGGAGCGCGTTCGCTTCATGCCAGGCAGAAACAGCTGTGTTTGCGGGAGGACACACAGACGGACGGCACACAGACGCTCGGCTCTTCCACTCTTCCACTGTTCCGCTGTTCTTTCGGGAAGGCAGAGACACTCAGGAATGTCAGAGAATACTGGCTGAGGAAGGAATGTGGTTGGGTCAGGACTGTCAGGTGTTCCCGGGTTAACGGTGCCGGAGCCCAGGAGCAGCTGCAGCAGCTGGAAGTGTCGACCTCCTCCTCCTCCTCCTCCTCCTCCTCCTCCTCCTCACAGGTATGGCCTCACCTCGCCTGTGTGAGCACCTCCTTGTTGGTCACGCTTTACTTTTCCACAGATAGAAATGAGCCTTCCTGTTTTAAGGTTCCTGCCAGTCTTTTCTCACTTAAAGCATCAGCGGCTTTTACGTCCATCTGCTGTCACTCACAGAAAACTCCTTGACTAGAATTTCTACTAATCTGGAGCTAATCTGCCCCCCCGCCTCCTCATCCATCACCTGGGTTCTCTCCGTGTTTGGGGATCAACAGTTGAGGTCTGGTTCCTCCACCTGCAGCACGCAGCGATGCTGCGGCGCCCGTGTGCGGCGGCGCGGCGGCGGTCCAGGCGGCCGCAGCAGCTGCTGACGTGCAGCCTGAGCAGGATCAGCCTGAGCTGGCGGGGGGGGGGTTATGCAACAGTTGGTTCCCGAGATAGCAGAGCAGCACCTGTGACTTCTTCTTGCACAGATCAGGATGTCTCACACACACACACACGCACACACACCATATCAGTAGCTGTTGTTGGAGAGAGGCTGTGGTCAGACGTGAGTGTTTAAAAGCTGTTCGTCTGCTCTAACTTGTTTATTGCTTCATGTGATCAGAGGAACCTCAAATGTGATGATCAGGATGAATTGTGGGGTCTTTTTTAAATGTTTTTATTTGATGGGTTCTAAGTCAAAACAACCACAGATGTTCAGTCACCTGCTGAACAAAAGGACGCCTTCAAAAGAGGTCCTGGAGGTTCTGGTGATAAGGAAAACGTATCTGCTAGTGTTGGTCACCAGTGACACTTTTCTAACTGTCGCTTCATTTAAGTTTGAATTTTTTTTATTGGACCTCAGCTTGGACCAGTTGTGCTGGTCTCTGCCTGCAGTTTCCACTGGTGTCTGTGGTCTCACTGGTTCGGTGGTTGATGTCAGCAGCAGATGGAGTTCAGCTGTGATGATGCAGGTCGTTAAATATGTGCAGTTTTGTGTGTCGCTCTCGTCGTCGTTGCCGTGCGGAGAAGGAAGCAGAGAACGGAGGAGGTGATGAAAACAGGAGGGTAAAACTGGCAATTTGGTGAGGAGACGGTGAGAGATCATTAGAAAAGCTAGAAGAGGAACAAACTGATGAGGGAGAAGATGAGAGAAGAGCAGGAACATAAAAGAAACACTGAGGGAACGCCGTGCTGCTCAGGTTGTTATGTAACGTTACCTCCTGCCTACTGATGGCAGGACAACAGCCGTGAAGATGGTGGTGGGTGGAAACATCACCACAGAGGAAGAAGCTACTGCAGAATCACACCAACCCCACATGCTGCTCCCTCCCTTAATTCCACAGAACTGCATGAAAAAACATGTAGCAGCCCATCTAGCGGTTCGCGTTCTGTCTGTGGAACACTACAGTGAGCCCGAGCCCGAGCCCAGAACACTGCAGCTCACACTGGAGAGGAACTCACTGGAGAGGAACACTGTGGAAAAATTTGGTGATTGCGTGACCCTTTCACCAGTTTGTGTCAGGCCCACAAAGGTTGAGTTTAACTTTCACATCTGCTACAAACAGGAAAGTGGCTCCTACGGTTCTGTTATCAAGTGTTGACACACACACAAGGAAACTGGATTCCAGCGCTAGTTCGCTAACATAAATGCACGTTGAGTCGTAGCGTTGTGTGGTGTACATCCAACAATAAAAACACAAACCTGAGTTCAGATGTTGGAGTTGGTGTGAGACGATTGTGAAGGACTGCTGTCAGGGTTGGTGGATGATCCGAGCGTGTGTCTGAATGAGGATGGGCTGACGGAAGCTGGGCCTGATCAGGAACCCACTGTGGTGTGTAACGCGTACTCTCAGACCCTGATTTCGCCAGAAGCTTCATGCTGTGGTCTGCCTCATAAGCTGTAGATCTAATTAAAAGTTGTTCATCTTCCTAGAAGGCTCAGTGTGTCTAATTGTCTCTTCTCCTGCAGTGATGATGGTGCCACGATTAGATCCACAGATACGAGAGCAGCATCTGCTAACGGCACGAAACCCATTAGCGGGGCTTGTGTTAGCCTGGCCTCGTGGTTGTATTTGACGTATCTGCGTAATCAATCTTAAAGAGAGTGAGGATTGTGTGTAATTTCTGACAGTTTTATCAAACGCAGCTTTAGCTCAGCAGTGGGGAGAACATCTTAATGTGGACCCTTCCTGTGCTGGCAGCTCCTTCTGTTGGGAACTGGGCTGAGAAGCGGAGGGTTGTCGGTTTGAGCCCCAGTGCAGGCAAAACATGGAAGATGTTTTGTTCATAAGGGAAGGTGCCAGAACACCATTATAGCATTGCCAAAGTACCCTTGAGCAAGCTACTGAACCCCCAATTGCTCATATAGGGCCCTGTGATGAACTGGCATGTTAATGTTGTTTTAGTTGCACCATTCATGAAGAAGTTGTTGTTGTTGTTGTTCCCCTTCTGAAGTTCTAAGTCAGAACAAAGGTCCAGGACACCTACAAAATCTCAATAACTAAATAAAAAAAATCAATTTAAAACCAGGAGTTTATAACACAGGTGAACAAGTTTGGCTGAGTTAAATCCCCAGACGTTCTGGCTGCTTCAGTCTTCCAAGAGTTCTACATATGGACGAAGAAGTCAGTAACAAAACAAGGCAAAGGAAACGACTCAGACATTTTCCAGTTAACGCCGCGTCAGCGCGCTCTGACCCCGGCACAGGCGGCCAATCTGCCAATCTGAGATGCTAACACATCCACATGTGCTCGGTGTTCTTCGTTGTGTGGGTCAGCGATAATTCCAGACTGACTGTAGCTTCTGGAGTGTCTTCAGGTCAAGTGTTGATGGAGGAAAGGTCAGAGCGCCAGGCCTGTCCTGTTGGGGGGGTGTTAAACCCAGAGGCTGAGCATGGCTCAGACAGCATAACTAGCGAGTCTGTTTACCAGGCTGTTATTTCCTCTGAGGGGCACAGTTTTTCTGTGTAGTTCTCACAGGAACCTTCAGGTTTCAGGGCCACGTCCAGCCTGATGCTCGCGGTTCCCCATGCAGCCCTGAATGTTTCTGTTGCAGTGTTGCTGCAGTTTGTTTTCTTTCCGCCAGAAAGAATTCATTTATGAAATTGGAAACTTCATTCACTAAATGCTTGTGATGCTCCAGAAGCCATTTCAAGGTCAGGAACCAGCAACTGCAACTGTGAATTTGTGTTGCGCTGGTTAAAGCAACAATCATACAGAACAGAAACTTAATGAGGAAGCAGAAATCCTGCTGATGACTTCAACTTTGGCTGAGGCGACTGTTTGTTTAATGTGTGTAATATACAGGAAGGGGTTTCTTGGTCTTTAATTGTTAAAGGCTCAGAAAGAAAGAACGTTTTCAGACGCAAACTGGGTATTAAAAAGGAAGAGACCAGCAGGTGTCGGTCGCAGGTTAGGTGGAGAAAATTTGCCCAGCGCTGAGCTGCTGCAGCAGTTGGCAGGACACGTTCTGATCCTCCCTCTTCCAGCACAGACAAACAGAGAGGGGGAGGGAGGCAGGAGCAGGATCCCCTGGAGGTGCCAAAGCTGGTTTAAGTGACGTCAGCTGGCCTGCTCTGTTTGGGCAGGCCCTCCCCCCCCCTCTCCCCCCCTCTCTTTCACTTCCTGGGCCTTACAGGAATTCCCCTCCTCGTCACGTTATTCTGAGGAAACCGCTGGCAACGCCCCACACCGCTGCAGCCACAGCTGATAGGGCGGAAACGCGCTGTGAATTCATGTGTTGACACAGGAGTATGTGTGACTTCTCCTCTCGGCAAGATGCTTTTTGTTCTTAAACAAAAGCAGCTTCTGAGAGCTTGTTCCATGAATCAGGTAAGAGGATTTTGTCCAGTTATTAAAGCCCCAGAAGTCCTTACAAGTGTTTTCTGTTAGGTCAACAACAGTAGAGCTGAGAGCAGCTCGTGTGCACCGTGGTGCTGCTGCTGCTGCTGCTTGCTGCTGCTGCTCTGCTGCTCTGCTGCTGCTGCTCTGCTGCTGTTGATGCTGCTCTGCTGCTGCTGTTGCTGCTGTTGCTCTGCTGCTGCTCGGCTGTTGCTGCCAGGTCTTGTTTTCTCTTGATTTCTAATGAAGCTACTGGCTTCTCTGCACTCAAACAAGCCTGAGCACTCGTGAGGGAGACATACAGGAAGCAGTCAGGCATGTGGGGGGGGTCGAGGTGAGCAATCTGCCATGTTTTCAGTTGTTGTTGACTGGAGCTTTTTGCGTGCTCACAACTTTAATTCTCTAGGGAGGATCAGAAAAATCGTGCTTAAAACTGTAATAAACTTGTAATTACTGCAAAGACCAGACAGCAACGTGCAGGAAGACCACAGTGAACTTGAAGCAGCATTTTTCTTGTTTAAGTTAATTATGTTTTTACGCCGACTTGTTGGCTGTATATAAACCAGTTGGTCTTGATTAGCTGAACCAGTCTCCCACTGGGTTTTACGTGTCCTCATTATGGTCTGTGAGGGACTTTATGCACAGCAGGTTTCCAGAACAGCCACCTGGTACCAGCGCCAGCTGAGGAGCAGACTGGGTTTCCCTTAGTTACGGGTAGAGCTGCTCTGCATCTTCGTGCTGGACCAGTCTGCGTTTGATAGATGCGAAATGAACTGTTTTTTTACTGGTAAAGATACTGGTTGAACCCGTATCAGCTGGTCTAACACGATGGATTCATTACATTTTCCTCTGTGAGGTGCACGTGTATTAAACTTGCACAGAAGGTTAGAAGATGTGACTTGTGGTTGTGTGTGTTTCCAGTATTGTTGTAACTAAAGCTCTACACAAACACACACTTTTCTACCCACCCGGTAGGTTTCTTTCTCTTTATATCACTTTTTCACAAGGGTGCCCACACAGTCCCAATAATCACTGGTCTCCAGTCTGCTGCATCGTCCTCCTACAGCTTCCTGTGGGGGCAGCAGTTCTGTGCGGATCCAGCACCATAACACTGTGTGTGTGTCTGTGTGTGTGTGAGAGAGAGCTGGGGCTGTTGGAGCTGCAGGTATCATTTACTTTGGTAGTTAAGTATTCCACAGATCATTTGATTTATTAGTCAGGTAACCAGGCAGCGACTCCTGCTGTTTATAACCTGTTCCAGCAGACCAGGATGGAGGTCGTGGTCTCCTCTGAACTGCTGTTATAGAAATGACTCCAGATCTTTCCTGGATTTCTTGGATCTTCCATTTATCCTCTACCTGTAATTTTTGGTGCAGTGAAGACATGCGACACCCCCCCAGTCCAGCTAATGGGGAGGAGAGGGAAGCGCTTTGCTCTGGGTCAGCTGACCAGATGAGCATGATGAGGATGATGATAGACTGCAGGGTAATGGGACACTGGCTGTGTCAGACAGGGGATTCCATTGCTGTGCATCATCTTCTGTCTGGCCCTCCTAACACAGAGAGCAGCACACTTCCTGCTCTGCTCTCAAACCACTTCATCTCCCCGGAGGATCCTTTTTTACAGGCGTGTCCATGGAGATAAACAGTGTGTCAGATGCTGACAGTCACTCTTATGACCACTTATTTCATGGGTCAGCTGCTGAGGCCTGCAGAAATGCTGTGTCTCCTCCACAGGCCACAGGAAGCACACTGAGATAAGATCATCAGACTTCCCTTCAGGGATGGGGGCTGCAGCAGCGCCGGGGCCGGTTGAACCCGAGGCTTCCATGCTGACCCACCTCACTTGTCCTCATGGTTTCTTCGTATTACAGAGGTTGGTTCCCTTTTTTAAGAGGAAGACGCACGGTTTCTGGAGCAGAACAGTTATTTTACTTTTGTTGTTGCAGATGAAACAAATCAGTAATCTTTTGTCCGATTTCGCGTGAACATGACATCTCCTTTTAGTCTTTTAGTCAGTCATCAACAGGAAAAACGGATCTTCGTCAACAGCTGTTGCAAATCCTGATCATGTTCTGGTTTCCTGGAACCGAAACAAACAATGAGTTCCTGTTGAGTTCCTGTGTGTTCTCTGTGTGAACCACCTCCGATCTGCGTGTGTGAGGGTGTGTTTGCTGCTGTGTGTGACAGGCTGGTGGAGGTGCCTGTGTTATATAATATCCATCTCCTCCTTACAGTGACGGAGAGGACGGGGGCAGCTGCCGACTCCCATCTCATCATCCTTAGCTTGCTGAAGCATCTCCCCTTCCTTTTCCTCTGCAAACACAGCTTCGGCACAGTGCACCCGCAGCAGAGCCAAACATCTTTGTTTGTGTTCTCAGCTCTTGGCTTGTTCCACACGGAGGTTCACACATGTCCTGTTTGTCCTGAGAGACTGAAGGGGACAACAGTTTGGGACGCTCGCTGCTGCTCTTCTGCCTGGTTGCTGAGCTACCCAGATGAAAATGTCTCACTATTTTAGTTAACTAATTGGTTTTAAACCAAAGCTCTAATCAAGTTTTACATTTTGATGGCATCCATCATGAGTCTCCAGACCTGGGCCGCCCTGCCTGGTGCTGCTTCCCACCGTGGACCTCAGATAGAGTTTGGTTTTAACATGGACAGGGAGCTGCTGTTGGTTGGGTAACTGCAGTTTTTAAATACACTCTCTACTGAGGTGAGCGCTGGAGATTCTTCTCCACCACTCTGGAGCAGCTATCAGTGGGGGCGTCTCTGCACTTATGTGGTTCCGATCCACAAACTTTGCCTTGGTTACATGAGAGTCATCCAGATTTCAGATGAAATGTGGAGAGTCATCCAGATTTCAGATGAAATGTGTGGTTGTCCCACAGACCAGCATGAATGACTCTTGGGCAGCATAGAAAGATGTTAAACTGGCTGTTGTGACTGATGATGTGTAACCTGACCTCTGAGAAGGAAGAAAAAGCTGAGCTGCTGTGGCACAAACCTGAATCCTCCCTGTCTGCTGAAGAGTATCTCCGGCCTTCTCCTCGAGACTCGGTTACTGCACGGCAGTGCCGGGGGGGGGATGCTTATATAATCTGTGGCGTGTGCCCGGGATACACAACGCAGCTGCGGGACATGCAGTAGAGTGTGACTACAGTACCACACAACCATGAGGTGACATAATCTACTGACCGCTTTGCTGATAAGTTCTTTATTTTTGAACTAATGAGGCTTGGACAAGCCTGCATGAACACAGAAACACTGTTTATTTCTCCTCTCTGCCAGTAAATAATCTGTTCTCACCGCTGGGCAGCGTATAACTATAGAAATATAATTAAACACACAAACACGCAGCTCTCACCTCCTACACCTGCATGTGTTTCAGAAACGCATCAATAACCTGCTGGATTGTAGGTGAGGGCTGAAAACCTGAGTAGAATGCATCCGTCCGCCTGTCCCTCCCAGAGGGCTAAATGGCATTTTGGTTTGCTAATGCGTTGTCGGTTCAGTGCTGGCTCTCTGATAATGACAGTCAACTCACCATTTTGACTCAAATATTAGCAGGCTTGATCTGTGTATCAGAGCGCCATTATTTCCTAAGTGTGTGTGCTTGATTGCTGGCGTTATTGTGAGTGTACATTAGTTTCCATGATGGAAGAGATCTTCTCATCTATGGGAGAGTATCTGCTCATCTGCTCATCCGCTCATCCACGGCATCGTGATGCAGCTTCTGCTCTGTCGTCCTCAGTACAAACCGTTCTCTTTTCTTGTCTTACAGATAAAATCCAAGAGGCACAAAAAGAGCTTAAAGACCCCAAAGGCTCACAGAAAGGTGAGATCATTTTAAGCATTAACAGAAGCAGCAAATTTCACTTTCTCTTTCATAATTAGAATATATTTATATCATAATGTTCCAGTTAGTTTTGTGCGTCTAGAATACGAAAACATAATTACAATTTTTTCCCCTCTAAAAACTACAAACGAGGAGTTGAATGATGTTTGCCAGACTTTGTGTTCAGTCAGTGTGTAATAACACTCAAACATTAATGTAACAATATGTTTAATCTGATGTGTGTTGTAATTACTCCTCATTATAAGTGTAACGCTCAGTTCATACACATGTATGATCCCCAAATATTCTCATATTTCTTACTTTGTTGAATTTCATTTGTGGTTTTAGTTTTATAATATTTTAAAAGGAATTAATGATATGAAAAACAGGTTGGGGTAGAAGATATTCCGTTACATTTTCATGTGTGTAATTGGAGAAATACCTTTGAATTCTTTCGCTCTTTTTGCAGGAATATCTGAAAGCAGTCGAAGAAACGCAGATAACATAAAAAGCCTGAAGAGGAAGAAAGTGGTTGTCGAAAATCTTCTGGAGAAAATCCCCAAATCTCCAGTGAAGAAACCTCAATTAAAAACATCTGAAAGTGGGAACCAAGAAGCACAATCCAAGGAAACTTCACAGTCTTCTTGTTCATCCAACCCCAACGATCCTTCCCACAAACCTTCCACATCACCCGGTGAAACAAGGAACCTTCAGTATGCCCAAACAGTGGACACATCCCCCCACAAGGAACCTTGTTCCACTGAAGCTGAAGGGCTGAGTCCAGAAGACGCATCCTCTGGACCTTCACTTGTGTTGCCTGATGGTGATGAGGGACCTGTGATCACAGATAAACTGTCTCAGGACAAAGAGAGCAAGAGTCAAGAACCCAGATTTGAAGGAGATCCTTATCACAGCAGTGATCCACTTGGTGTTCTCCTAAAGGCCATGGAGCCTGACTTCAGCACACTGGCAGAGAGGAGCCACTCATTGCAGGCTGTTGGAAAATCAGCTTCCACCGTTGACATTCGATCAGGTGGTGAAGTAACAACAATGCCAGCTGTCAATGTTGGTCTCCAAAACCAGCCTTCCCATTTGCAGACCTATTATATTGACAAACAGGGCAACTTTATTGGAATTGCAGCACCGCTTCAAACAAATGCACAGAAATCTACCCAGGTCACTCATTTGCAGTCATCTCCAGTTGCTACACAACATTTTCTGCCTGTTGCATCAAACACAGAACATCCTAGCCAGCACATAAGCTTCAACAGTGGACCTTCCACTATCACCCATGCACCTGTTCCCTCTGGCTCTAACACTTTACCACAAAGCCAACCACCAGTGGTGCACACATGCCAGTCCCTCTCAGCAAGTGTTCCCAGCACGATTCAGGTCCCAGTTACACCTGGAACCAACCAGGTTCAGATGACCACGGTGATGAACTTTGGTGTGGATCAAGTTTACAAGGACCAAAAGCCCAAGAAACCAGGAAAGTATGTTTGTGAATACTGCAGCCGAGCATGTGCCAAGCCCAGCGTGCTGCTCAAACACATCAGGTCTCACACAGGTGAAAGGCCGTATCCCTGTGTTACTTGTGGCTTCTCATTCAAAACCAAGAGCAACTTGTATAAGCACAAGAAATCACATGCCCATGCCATTAAACTGGGTCTGACGGCACGTTCTGAAAGTGGATTTGGGTCACTATCTCAAGAATCTGACAAAGCCTTTGGTACACATTCTGAGGAGAGCGGGGACAGTGATGAAGAGGTTAGCAACGCTGACTTGAAAACCAAAATATCAAAGGCCAGCGTGGCAGCTTCACCTGAATGCAGTTTTCAGAGTGCAGGTACAACTTCCGTCATCCACGGGGAATCTGAGTCATCGGCTAATTTGGATTCAAGCAAACCAGTTCCAAGTCAGAGGGCTCATGAGCCCAAAGTAACAGCAGCACTTCCCAAAGTTGTTGTATACCCGGTCAATGTGTCCCCTCTGAGGGCTGATAGCCCCAGAGTTACAGGTACAGCACCGGAGCAAGCTGCTGCTCAACAACAGCAAGAGTTACAGGCTGTCAGCACGAGGTCAAGTAGCAAAGTACTGCCGTCTCTTAAAGAGGTGGTTGGTACTAGTCCCTCTCTAGATACTGTGAGTGAAGATGAAGATCATCAATGCAGGTCTCCAATGTTAAGTGGTCATGCTCAACTTCAGAGGCAGCAAGCAACAGATTTTTCTCAACAGCAACAAGCCAAGTGTCTGCTCAGTCCCCGCAGTTTGGGCAGTACTGATTCTGGCTACTTCTCAAGGTCTGAAAGCGCTGACCAGGCAATGAGTCCACCCAGTCCATTTGTCAAGATAACCCCACCAGTGGACATGGACATGGCCAAGAGCTTAATTCCTAATGTTCCAACTGTTGCGACAGTAATGCATGTAGCAGCTGAACAAAAGCCATGTTCCACAGAGGGACAGATGCGTCCACCGTTGGAGGCCAAAACCCTCTCGCTGGAGGAGCGCATTTCAAAGTTGATATCTGATAATGAAGCTGTAGTTGACAATAAGCAGCTGGACAGTGTAAAACCAAGAAGAACGTCCCTCTCAAGGAGAGGAAGCATTGACTCTCCCAAGTCGTACATATTTAAAGACTCTTTTCAGTTCGACCTTAAGCCAATGGGCAGAAGATCCAGTTCCAGCTCAGATATCCCGAAGTCACCGTTTACTCCCTCTGATAAATCCAAGCCAGTATTTCTCCTCTCTGTTCCTCCTCAATATCCACCAATGGATTGTTTGCCAATTACAAGGAGTAATTCGATGCCTACCACTCCGGGACATTCTGCCCTCCCCCTGAATGTTGCCCCTCCCCCACACCCTTTGAGAATTTGCCAGTCATTTGATGAAAAAATTACTTCACTCAATGATGATGTGTTTTCCTCAACTCCATCAACCCCAAATCCAGCAATCCATTCTCGCACATTAGTCAGACAGATAGCAGTAGAGGACTTTTCCTCAAGCGAGGGACATGGTCTCCCTACTGTTCGCTCTATGGACGATGGCTACCATGGTCCCAGCAGCTCCACAGAACTGATGCAAAGGAGTAGATCATTTGAGCACCATCAGGATAGGAACAGAAAGACTCAGCAGAGTAAAGGCACAATGTACGAGTGTGAAACGTGTCGCAACCGGTACAGAAAGTTAGAGAATTTTGAAACCCATAAGAAATTCTATTGTTCTGAACTTCACGGCCCCAAAAATAAGCCAATCACTGCTAAAGAAGCAGATCAAGATGTTTTTCATGTAAATATGATTCATCCTGCAATTCCACAGAGATCGACCAGTGGGCTGGGATCAATTGATCAACAGACCTCAATTAGGAAGCGGAGGAAAATGAAAAGTGTTGGCGATGAAGACGACCAGTCTCCCACCGACACAACTCCACCTGTTTCTGTTAGCTTTGAGCTTCAAACAGCTCCAGCCAATCCAAAATTCTCTCATCATAATGTGATAGTAGATATACAACCCAAAAATAACCAGAAAAAGCTACCTCAAATTCAGCTCATAGCGAGAGGCCTCAATACGTCTGATTCCAGGCTCTCCCCGATACGAGAGACCCAGATCAGCACTTCTTCTAAAGGAGAATTACAAAGACAAGGTAGTGGGACCTCAGTCATTAGACACACCAATTCTCTCAGCAGACCCAATTCATTTGAGATAGAATCTGTCGACAGGGCCTCACCTGTGGAGTGTTTGGAAAGAGATCCCTCAACCGCACTCAAAACAGATGTATCAGCCAATACTTCAGCTGGAGGCTACCATGATAACATATCCACACCCAAAGGTGCTGACTGTGGGAAACAAAATAAAGAACAGTGCGGGACAAGCACAGCAGCTGGAACAGCTGCTGAAAACTCCACTCCTGTTCATCAGTCTCGTCTTGTTCGTCAAAATAATATCCAAGTTCCTGAGATTCTTGTAACAGAGGAACCTGACAGAGAACATGAAGTACAGAGTACTGAATCAGTGGATAAGGCTGCAGATCAGTTCAGTTGGCCTCAAAGAAGTGAGAGTTTGTCAAAGCTACCTGCAGAGAAGCTTCCACCGAAAAAGAAAAGAATTCGTCTGGCTCAAATGGATCACTCATCTGGAGAATCTAGTTTTGAGTCTAGCCTTTCACAGAGCCTCAGCAGAGACAGTAGCCTTTCTCGATGTTCGAGTATCTCAGCCTCTTTTGAGCGTGAGGAACCATCTAGGTCAGAGAGTCCTTGTAGGGCTGATCATGTCAATAAAATCCAAGACCCTCAGGTTTTACCTGCAGTTGTTAACACACTCGGTGTACCTGGGATGATGAGGCGTGCTGCATCTGAACAGATTACTTGTGCTCAACCTTCTCTTGAGATTTCGTGCGACTATCGTAGCAAATCCTTCGACTGTGGCAATGTATCGCCCAGCAGATCTGTTTCATCTACCGGGCAACCCAAAAGTGCACAGAATTCACAGTTTGCCCAGGTGCCACTCATTGAAAGGAGGCGTGGACCATTAGTTCGCCAGATGTCTTTAAAGATTGGCCCAGAGAGTCAACACCCAGCTGGAAAAGTCTTGCAGCATGACAAACCTTTAATCACAAATGTTAGCTCGCTAACTCAGAGTAGAGTCCCGCAGGTTCACATTGCCAATAGACACACCATGCATCAGCCTTTTATTCCGCACACTGGAGAATCACCCTTGCAAAAGAATGAGGAAATGGTCCAAAGCATCAATTTAGGTAGTGCAACTCAGCAGCCCCAAGTTCATGGTCTTCCGCACCCTTGGCACCAAACATCCAGAGTTCAAATATGCCAGAAGAAACCACAAAATCAGACATCCGTGTGTCAGGATAATGTTCAAAGCAAACCAATTAACTCTGAGGAAAAGAAAAGTTTTGAGCCGCAGTACCAACTCCACTGTCCTACTCTCAGGGCAAACCCAACATTTTCATTCTGCACTACACAGGGGACTCGCATAGCCTTGCCAGTGTTGACGATACCTATTGCCACCCCAGTTGTGAGTAAAACAAAGTCATCTGATCTACTCCAGAATGTATATGTTGCTCAACCTGTTCAACAAGTCTCCGAGGTTAAAAAACAGGGTGCTCCTCTGGTTGGCGAACAGCAAAGAGATCAAGTTGATCAAACCAATGCAGGTGCTATTCAATTGCCCCAGATCCTGATCACTCATGAGCAGATGCAGTCTGCACCCCCTGTGCACAACAAAAACGGTCCCCTGTCCACTCACCATTCAGAGAGTGATGCTGCACTAAGTGCGAAAAAGGATAAAAGTCAAGCGATTGGAACCCGTGACTGTCCTGTAGAACAAGCAGCTTCTCAAGGGTCCTCACCACGCCCACAGAAACCAACATCAGTATCGTTATGTCCACAGCAGGAGCCAACTGCATCAAGTAAACGAATGCTGTCCCCTGCCAACAGTTTGGACATTTATATGGAAAAGCATCAAAAGCGGGCCAAGGATGAGCATGGTGTGGCCTGTCTTACTGATGGCCGCTCAGTAAATTATCTCACTTCCAAGATGTCTGAAGTTACCCGACAGCGTAAGCTAACTCTTGTTAGACAAGTTTGCACAACGGAACCAGTGGATAGTCCCATTGAAACTGAGGCCCCACCTCTGCCTCAGGGCAAAACAGACGGAGAGAAAGACTCAGAGGATACCGATGACATCAAACCTATGTCACCTGACAGTGCTGGGCTTGGAAAAGTAATAAGTATCGGCATTCCAGAAGAAGAAGGCCCTTCCTTGAGTACTGCGCCTCGTAGCCAAGATTCTTCCATACCGAGTAATGGTGCGCTGAAACTACAAGAGAAAATGGAAGAACGGAAATGGATTCCCGCCAAATCTCATTTCAGACCTTCAGCTATCCACGGGGGTCAAATTAAGCTGACATCAGTGTCTGTGGTCAACACAAAAGATAGTCATCGCCTCTCTTTCCCCAGCCTGAAGACTGCCACCACTTACACATGGTGTTTCTTGATGAAGAGAAAACCTCTTCATGTTCCTCAAACTGACCTGAAGACCTCAGCATATGCTGCGTGGACAGTGAGCCCCAGCAACCACAATCCTCTGGGGCTCCCGACCAAGGTTGTCATGTCTCTCTTTGACTCCAAACAGAGCTCTAAGAACACACACTATACATCAGCCATACGAACTAGTGGCAAGTCTGACATCTTGTGTTACTCGGGCAAACTGAAGGACATCATGCCCAGGGTGAGAAGCAAAAGCGCCTTGTTTTGTTGGAGCGAGGCCCGTTAATACATTTACTTATCAACTTAACTTTTTTAGGTGCCAGTGTCCCGGAAGCCAGCATGTGTTGAAACTAAAAGCAAAGCTCAGGAGTCTCAATCCAGCAAAGAGTTGGACAAGGACATCGCACCTAAAACTGAACCAAGACGGATCAAAATATTTGATGGCGGGTAAGATCAAAACTTTCTTTCGTTGTTTGGCTTCATCCGGTTCTCCTCTTAAGCACTCGTGTCCTGTTGCAACCCCCGCAGATACAAATCTAACGAGGAGTATGTTTATGTGCGTGGGCGTGGACGAGGCAAATACATCTGCGAGGAATGTGGCATCCGCTGCAAGAAGCCCAGCATGCTACGCAAACACATCCGCACGCACTCGGACGTCCGGCCCTACCACTGCGTGCACTGTAACTTCTCCTTTAAGACTAAAGGTTTGGACAGGTCCTCTTTGTCTTCTCATCAGCTTATGTACATGTGGTGGAATATACTTCCATCACAATGCTACCTGTCTGGATGTTGATAGAGCCACAAACTGCTGCTGGTCAGTTTGTGGGAGCGCTGGTTATCTCACCATCTCTTAAGTTAAGACGGCAGGATTCATCGTTGTGTATCCGACCTTTCAGCCCACATCCCACTGCATAACGGTGCTTTACGTCACGCCAGCCCACAGTCGTTTAAAAACAGTCAAGACTCTTCTTCTCATCATGATCCTCTTCTTGCAGGTAATCTGACCAAGCACATGAAATCCAAGGCCCACAGCAAGAAATGCTTGGAGATGGGTGTTCCTGAGCTTCTCATTGAAGATCAAGACGCAGAGGACTCAGGTGCTGTGAGGCAAAAAAAAAAAAAAAAAAACAGTTACTGTTATACTCAAAGCTAATTAATAGCCAGGGCAGCAACGTCTTGTTCTCCTAATTCTTTTTGCAGCAGGATTTAACTTTACTCCTCTCAGTAATGACCCGGGATGGAAAACATCTCTATCCCAGCTGAGCTTTGTTGCTATGTCACTCAATAGCTTTGGTCTAATTAGAAATTCTAAATGCAGCTTCTTCCTCTGTTAATTCACAGTGTAAGTGGGAGGCTTGCACAGCATTTAGAAAGAGGAAATTGCGGCATCTAATTTTAGAAAAAAAAAAAACAAGAGCCAGTGAGAAGCTGCCTGAAAGCATTCCCAGGCTCTAAGAGCATATTTGTTTTTCCTCCGCTGCCTTCAATGGAGCTTCGGGGCTCTGCTGGTCTACAGCGTAAAAGTGACTAACGCAAAATGGAGAACTTGTGGATTTTCTCACTAATTTTTCATAAAGGATGTTTAAGGAGTGTAAATGTTCCGGGCTATGGGAGGGTCTATTTTCCTGCCAGCACGGCCGATGACTCATATGTTCTATGGAATTCTCAGAATAGATTTCTGTGTTCTCTCATCTACAGAAGACCGCAGTCACGTGAGCAGTGCTGACCGCCAGGATTCAGATGGCGATGACTCTGATGGCCCCGATGATGAGGACAATGATGACAATGAGGAGGAAGAGGATGACAGCCAGCCAGAATCTGGCCTCTCCACCAATCCCTCTGTTTCTGCCAGCCCGCAGCATCTCTCCTCCAAAGAGGCTGAAATCCCTCCCAGCGCTCTTCTAGCCCAGATGTCAATAAGCTCCGTGTCCCTGCTTCCTGTCCAGCCTGCAGTACCTGAGTCCCACCCGTCCGACTGCATCTCAGTGATGACTTCTGTGTCGCTGAGCAGACAGATGTGCATCTCTGGCTCCTTTAGCCCAGCACCTGTCTCTTATTGTCCTCCAGCTGTGGCCACCACAACAGAGGCCTCCACTTCTGACACAGAGTCAGTGCACATGATGAGTCCCGTATCACCATGCAGGCAGATGTCCATCGACTACCCGGACTTTGACGTGCCCCCTAGTCCCCCAGCACTGGCCAAGGGCTCCAAACAAGGCCAGGTGAGACTGTCCTCACAGTGTCTTGGTCCACTGATCATTTGCTGCTTCCTTTCTCTCTCATCCATTTGCTGTTCAGATTCAGAATCCTTTGCATCAGGAAGTCCTTTAGACCTCCTGTAGATGCTAAAAATGGCAACTCTTTCCATCAGCCGTCATCTGTCAGCACAGTTTAAGACTACAGCTACAACTCAGAATCAGAGTTTTGTTGAGGAGTGAGCTCCCAGGCACAAGACATTTGCTTTAGTTTGCCAGTGAAGCTGCTGGTTACAGCAGGAGATTAAAAGCAGAAAGCCCTGAGAGTAGGACAGTGGTTGGTACTGCGGCTCAAAACTTTTCTAGGTCAAACCGCACATATGCACAGGTGGAGTATGAACAGAGTAATGAAAGGCTGAATGAATAGATATGAGCAGGCTTAATGGAGCTGAAGTGTGCTGTAATAATGATCTACAATATAGCCCCTCCACTTGTTAAATTGCTGCACAGATTTGGAATCTTTAGTGAATGTTGACTGTTTGTGGGAGAGATGGCAGCTGCTAATACGAGCACGTTACACACCTGCACCAAACGACAAGAACACAACCTCAGTGTCAAAGCTGATTCGGCACATTTGACTGTTCTATAGTTCCATAGCGGAAGCACCAGATGATTCACACATGTATTCTCTCTATGTATTCACAGGACCCTTCCTCTGCTCCTGCTGCCGGGGCCACCGCTGAACCAGGCATACCAGTAGACCGGAGCACTCAGACGTCCTCCTATGCTTCTCAAGGTCCAGTTCACTTCCCTCCACAGGGTGTGTCACAGACACTGGGAGCAGAGCCCCACACCCACTTGTTCAGTCATCTACCGCTGCATTCTCAGCAGCCTTCACGGTCCTCCTACAGCATGGTTCCAGTCGGGGGGATACAGCTATTTCCCTCTGGTTTGGCCGCTTACTCCACCTTTGTGCCAATTCAGGCTGGTCCTGTCCAGCTCACCATTCCTGCAGTGAGCATCATTCACAGAAACACGAGCCCATTACCTACATCCAACCCTTCAGCACCACCAGAAGCCATGCAGACTCAACCACTTGTGGTCCAGGAACCAATCAGTAACGTTGTACCGTGCTTCCCTCTTGGGCAGGTTGCTGGACTGCAGCCACAAACAATACAGCCAGTAGGTCTGGAGACACTTAACCTCATGGGGCTGACCAACACAGGCCTGGCTTCCACCCAGCTGTTGAACCAGCAAGGCCTCACCCTTAATGCCACGCTTGGGTTGCAGGTTTTGGCAGCAAATCCCACCTCCCAGAGCAACACGGTACCCCAGGCCCATGTTCCAGGTCTCCAGATAGTCAACATTGCTCTGCCTGCCATCATTCCTTCTCTCAGCCCTCTTCCAGCCCTCAGTCCTCTTCCAGGGTCATCAGAGAGGCAGAGCAGCCCTGAAGCGGCAGGGATGCAGCCCTCTCCCGGTGAACGTGGGCCCGGTTCTTCGCGGAGCTGCGCCTCACCTTTGCTGCCGACCTCTGTGAACGTCAGCAGCGCTTCCAGTGCGACCTCGGACACCAGAGGAGGTCGAACACAGACTGTTGAGAGGGAGGAAACTCAAACGTCGCTAGAGCAACGTGCATCACCATCAAAGAGGCCAGAGGACGACGCTCGGGGGGCGCCGGTCGAGGGGGTCAGTGACCCTGGCCCCCCGAGGCCGCCGCCGGTCAGCAGCTGGCAAAAGGTGATCACTGATTATAACGACGTGTCCAGTGATGATGAAGACAGATTGGTCATCGCCACCTGAGAGCCTGCAACACCAACAGCACTCTTCTTCTTCTCCTTTTGTAATTCTTGTTACTTCCTAAGACTGGGACACTTTTGGGGGGGTCGTTTTGTTGCAGATCACCTCTCAAAGCACAGATGCTAACAGTCATATTGTATGTGCAATCATTTAATTATACTGATGACCAATCATTTTATTTTTTTCCTTTTTTGGGTCATTTTCAGATATTTTTTGTACATGTTGTATAGACAATTGTGCCTTTTTGGAGTTTCTTGTTTAGGAACGTGTACATATTACCTTCTACCTAATTCAGTAGTCGCTTGTCTTTATTTGAAAAAGTAGAAAAAGGCATAACGATGGAGGATGTCTATTTTATTTTGGAGGCTTTGTCATTGGTAAATTTATGGAACTATAAATGTTGTACTGGTATATGTACATTTCTAGCGATGGGGCAATGCTCCGTGTACAGATGTTGTGTTCAGCTATTTATTATGATTCATCTAGTGCCCATCATGATTCACAAGTTTACAGGTATGTGCATCATCGTAGCTTCTCTTTGCTGTATCAATATTCTTAACTGTATCAGTAAAAACTTGTTTACATTAATAAGCATTGCTGTATTTTCTCACCTGATCACTAAAGATCTGTACGAACAGCCTGTTGAGGATTCCTTCACGCTTCACCTAAACACACCCTCCTGCCATATTTTTAAGCAAAACTGTTGGTTAAATTCCCCTGAGGTGATAATCTATTATTTTAGACGCCATCATCACACGTTCCTCTGCTGTTGATCACCATTAAACCTGATTTATCTCGTCAATCATCAGTGATCCCTGGATCCAGTGACTTGGAGAAAATACGGTGTTTCTGCAAAAGCCGAGCTTGTGTGTGTGTGTGAAGCGCAACCACACGGCTCCTGCGTCAGTAACGTGACACATTGTGTGTGCAGAAATGACCTTTTACATTTTGCCGCTGACAAAAACACCCTTTCACCCACAGACTCGTGCAGAAGTTGCACCTCGTCTTGGCTGAGTGAACATTTCTGTTATTATCCCCCTCCTCTCCCACGACTACTGATGTAAAGAGCCTCTGACGTACCTGAAACGGGCGCAGTCACCTGACCTCCGCTAGCACAAGAGTGAGCAACATCACCAAACCCTGAGGGGGTGACGAGGGCAGCCGCTGTAGGACAGACAAGAAAGCCCCATAAAGACATCATCAGCTACTGCTCACCAAACACAACATGGCTGGAAAGAAGCCAGAGACGGGGAGGTTTTCCATGGCCGCATGCATGAACATGTATGTGCCCGTTAAACCCTCTACTGGGATGTTTCCACCACTGGGATGTAAGTTGGTGATTCAGCCACATGCTGCTGCACTTCACTACTTTGTTCTAGAAAATGAGAAAACCCTGGATCAGAAGGTTTCTATCTATCAAAAGCTATATTATCTATCACATAGATAATGTTTATGTGGACCCTCCAGGGATAAAGCGGTTAAGAAAAGAGAAAGTGTTTAAAGTCAAACCAGTTTAATTCTTTCAATTCATTATAAAAGCCCTCTATGACTTTTACATGTTTAGAATATTTTCTATAAATAAATCTGACTGGGGATGATTTTAGTGGTAAATGGCACCAATTCACACATCACTAATTTGGCCATTGAGGAGTTTATAGGAGGGACGCGTCCGTTTGTTGCCTGGTTGACATCATCTGGCACCTGTGTTATATGTTCAAACTGAAAACGAGCATTTTTGAGGCATCTAAATGTGTTGATGATTTACACGAAATGGAGAGGAAAACATCAAAAATGAAAATCCATCATTTAACTCTGCCACGGGAAAATATTAAACACATCACACACTAATAGTTTAATGTAAGTCAAAACACATCAAATAGTGAAATAGTGTTTTAGCTTTTAATTGATCTCACTATGAACTCATCTGTAGTGAAGTCCTGAAGAGTGAACAGTTGCTGTATTTACATGGACGCTGCTCACGGACACACGCAGATCATCCCTGTAGATTTGCTGCCATCTGCTGTATTAACAGAGGAACTGCATCTGGGTGGTGGGGAGGGTGGTGGGGGGGAATCTGGCGCCTTAATTCTTCATCCATCCTACAAAAACAAGTCTGAGGTGTCCGCCTGGGTCTCTTATCAGCAGGCGACTTTGCGCCAACAAACAGCGCGTCTGGGTACGAGCCAGCAGGACGAAGCTGCGCGGCTCCGCGGCGGGAGGAGGAGGCGAGCAGGGGCGCTGTTATAAAGTGGAGGAGCCGCACATGTGCGGGGCCACATCAACGCACACGCTCCAAAATGATACAGCGCACACCGACAGTTACGCTCCTGCGGGAAACTTTGAGGAGCTGAAGTAAAGTCACCTTTGGACCCACGTGTGGCGGATTATTATTTCTGATTTTTCAGTTTTCTTGTGCACATTTTTAGAAGAACCGTGAAAATGGATTTATGCATTTTGTCTTCTGTGTTGTCAATAATGTATTCCTGCATGTTGCACACAGGTAACTTTACCAACATCTACACCGGAAATCACATTTACTGCGGTTGGCTGTCAAAGCCGAAAGGCTTTTGAGGGTTTTGATCGAATTTAAATTGAATTGCAGTTCCTGCGGTCGCTGCCTCCGCGGACGCCCCGGAACATCACCTGCGCACCAAACGCTGCTCCTGTGCCTCTTTCCTGGACAAGGAGTGCGTTTACTTCTGTCACCTGGACATCATATGGGTCAACACACCTGAGTAAGAGCCGCCACCGACCTTAATATCAGTGCCAGGAGAGACAAAGGCTCTTCGGAGTCGCTTCTGAGAAGTGAAACTTGTGATTTCATTCTTGTTATTCTCATTACCTGCACGCGCATTCCTACCTGCGTTTCTAAAGTGTTGCGTCATTGCTCTCGTGCAGGCGCGTGGTCTCTTACGGACTGGGCAGCGCACCCAGGACGAAGCGCGCGGTCGACGAATCTATGGCAACCAGCAGCGGACCCCGGTGTCGGTGCCTCCGCCAGAAGGACAACAGGTGTCGGAGGTTTTGTCTGCTGGGAACAGCGCTCAGGTGCGTCACGACCCGCGTTGGCCTTTAAGTTCGGCGCAGCTGTGAGCTGATCCTGATCCTGCTCTCCTCACAGGTCTGGACCTTCAGCAGGGCTCCCGATCCACAGACAGCAGCTGGCAACAGAGACGGGCAGCAGCGTTCCGAGGTACGAAGAGCCCAGATCAGTCCTGGTTCATGGTCAAACACGGGTTCTGCTGAGCCCAGAAAGCCTCCGGTCCCTGCGTGACAGCTGTCCACATCTGGCCTGGCCCACAATGTTCTCACTGTCTGATAATTCCAGCCAGACCCCAGTTTCAGATTTCACCTTCTCGTGAGCTCAACCATCAAAGCTTCAGGTGTCTAATTGTTCTGTGTTTACCCACGCAGGAACAGCGGCACGAAACAGGCGACCCGGTCCGCCTGGAACACACGTCTGCTGCTGGGGAAGTGGCGGCCCAGAGAGCACCACAGGGTGACCACCGACCACCCTGGAGATGACGGTTAACCTCCGGGATGTTCCAGCAGAGCTGAGGAGAGGCTTCCGTCCAGAGTGGTGTCGTGGACTCAAGGAGAGCTCCAAGAACGAGATGGGATGGATGAGGACAGAGAGCACAGAGAACCTCCAGCACAAACCATGGATGGCAGGCTGCACTGGGGACATCCATCCATCCATCCATCCATCCATCCATCCATCCATCCATCCATCCATCCATCCATCCATCCATCACGTCTCCACGTGTGGATGGATTTTGTTGTAAATAGATGAAGGCAAAATGACTTTTGTAGAACAGACTAAATGTTGTCATTAAAGGGATTTTTGTGCCTTCGAGGCTCCACACCAGAGCAAAAACCTCTCCTGCTGTCGGCTAAAAACTGCCTATTTAATTCTAAATAGATTGTTGTGACCAAATGTTCTATTTATTTATTCTTATAAGATGTGGTCATGTGACGACCCGACTCACAGGTCATCTCTCATTTCTGTGAAATGTTTGACCGAGGTGCCAAATATTGGCCGCTTTTAAATAAAGTTTTATTTAAAATGAAGTGCTTCATCTTTGATTCATGTGTTAGTGGGAGACAAAGAAAAAAAAAAGCCTGAAAAGAGTCCATCACTGGTAACAACATCCCAAACATAACCAGCTGTAAAAGAAGTAAAAAACAGAAATAGAATGAAGCAGTTAGATGTGATGAAGATGAAGATGACGAAGAAGTTCCAAAGGCTTGAAACGTTGGCGGCCGTACGAGCCGTCCAAACTGTCTGCTTGTGATGTGGGGACTACACGAGGGGACCCGCGTGGACATAGAGACAGGACGCTTCCAGATGAACCCACAACAATAGTGCTAGCAACTTCTTCTTCTTCTCTGCTCCAGGTGTGCGAGGGCTACCTGGAGGGTGACGAGACCACAAAGAGAAACACATTGCTTTCATGTGGGACCGATCCGGAGCTTTTGGCATCAGCTGATGTGCAGTTGAAGCTTTTTGCTCAGGAGCTTCAGTTTGAAAGCCTCAACACACAGTTGGTCCTCAGCTGGGTGAAGACCTCTAGAGGTTCCTCATCCACACCTCCACTCGTCCTGCTCCAACAGGACTGTCAGATGCTCTTCAGAGCTCCGGGCCCTCCGCCCTGACCAGTAGAGCCTTTATTGAGCCTCAGTCGCCTCCTCATCCCGAACCTTCTGATGGCTGCAGGTGTTTCCCAGGTTCAGACAGCAGTGGGACTCAACCCCTTCACTCATCACAGCTCCCAGAGCTGCCAGCAGACAACAGGTCAGCACCATTCAGCCCAGTAAGCAAACAAATGCACGCCTGCGTCCTCCCTCGGGCCTGTTGGGCTGCGTGAAGATTCCACCCACAATAACACTCCTCGGAGTTTCCAGACGACCCACCTGAAGACAAAAGAACCATACAAATGGAAGATTAGTGAGCAAGGAGTAAACGTCAGATCTCTGTCAGGGGGGAGAGTCATCGCAACGGTAAGACAAAGGTTGTCTGAATAGTCCATGCAGTAGTGTCCTTGAGCAAGAGCGTGAGACGGTGGAAGGAGACAGGAGACATTCTAACACACTTCCTGTTAGGGTCGATATGGGCCTCAAAGGAAAGGTGAGAACAATAAAGCAGTTGGAGAGCGACCACGGCGGCGGCGGCGAGCTTCTGATGTAACAATTCATGGTGTTAGAAGTTACAGCACGCCAGAAGGGCTCACCCTGCTAGGTTTGGGGTTCGGGTCTCTAGTGAAGCTTCATCGCGGGGTTAAACCCCAAAATGAGCTCTGGGTCTGAGAGGACATGAGATGAAGAGCCTCTCCCGCCGGTTCCTACTGCAGCCTCATGATTGTCCTTCACATCATGACACAGTTTCCATAGTTACGCTGGGAGTCCTGTCTGCACTTAATGACCTGCAGCCTCTGCAACAGCATGAAGACATGTAGCCGAGCAGCCAGACTTCCCTGAGACAGGAGCCATCAGGCCTTTGAATAGACTGACAAACATAATGCCCCATTACGCTGTGAGGAATCTCCTCAACACGACAGGAATTCTGGTGCTGAGCAGTCAAACAATAGCTTTGTGGGAGGGTGCGGCGGCCCGGCCTGGACTTCTAACATCAAACCAGCTCCCCGCAGCAGCTCCACACACCTTGTTTTCCACCCAGCACTCCCAGTTCTGCCACAACAAGCCTGACCGGGGCCCCTGAGAGCAGAGGGGGTTACTGACCGGGTTTCGGACCGCTCCTGCTGGATTCAGAGCTGCACTGATGGACAGAATCACCTGTCTTGGGGGGGGGGTGCTGACATTTGTCTGCGGGGTGGGTGATTATAAGATTTGCTGCATTCATCTCTCAGCACTTTAACTGTAATCTCAGGTGGGCCCTCCCTCCCTCCTAGCCAGGATCAGCAGAAACAGTCCAGAAATGTTCTGATCAGCCCGACATTAGTCAGACTTATACATTCATACACATAGAGGGAATGTTCGGAATGCAGAGAATTCTGGCGCACAAACCGATTTAGCTCCTTAAAGTCACTCCTGTCTTCCACATTTCAAGCGCAAGCTGTTCAGACGGGTGGACGATGAGCAGAATGATGCCTTTTAGGCAACTGGAGGTATCTCTTACAGCCTCCTGGCTCGTTAATCAAAGGGACAAACTGTTGACTTACGTGACTAAAAGGAATGGAAAGAACTCGTCTGATTCTATTTTTAGCGCTCCAGGCTACTGTCAGTCATCATTACCTTCGGAAGCTTTATTGCATCTGAAGGGATCCAAAGGCCCAGTACTGAACCTGTCCTGAGATATGGGCCCCAGAAGGAACCCAGAACCTTCTGACTTTAAAGGTGGAGAAGCAACAGGGAGAATAAAGCCGACTGTTGTCACCCTTGATACTCTCATGTCCTCTTTAGGATGCTCTGCAGGAAACATCATTCTCTCCTTATGCTGGAGAGACCCGTATCATCCTTCCTCTGATCTACAGAAACTGTGGAGCTCTGATCTGAATGCTAAGATCAGCACGCTAACACTTACTGTAGCATCTCAGGTTTGCTAGCTTGACTGTGGTCTCTGTCACATTGTTCTAACCTCATATTAGAGTTAATTCAGCTCATTTCTAGAATGTTGGACCCACATTTCGGTGTTTCAAAAGATTATTTCAAAGATGAGTAAATATATAAATGAGGACGGAGACACACACCAGGACCTGACATGCAAACTCACATGCATGTGTTCTGTCCTCTTTGGTCTCTTCCTACACATGAGGGACACGTGGGACAAATGCTGTCTGACAGTCAGGACACGCCTGCAGCCTTTGTGTCTTCAAAACAGGAGACTTTTCTCAGGCTTCGTGTGTGAAAGTGTGTAAAATATCAGCGGTCTGTTCCAAACTACGACTTCTGTGTATCCAGTGGAGAACAGTCATATTTAATACAAAAGAAGAGCAGTAGAAATCAAAGCTGATGTGTTACAGAACCACAAACACATTTAAGCTACGGCATGTTTCAAAAAAGGGGTTTCCTGGATAATAGATGTTTCTGGTACCACTCAATACAAGCCTAACTGGGTTGTGAACACCAGTTGGAAGCAGCTGGAAGAGTTGCAGCTGTACGTTAATTATTTAACTGGCAATATGAAAACCAATATGAAATTACCTTAATAGAATCAAAAGAGTCCATCCCTCAGCTCTCTTCTTTTTCCTGACCCATCTGAAGGTTTTTGTTGGCCACAGTAAAGAAAGAAGCTAAACTTTACCAGATTATTTACATTATATGTACAATGTTTTATCTTTTAAAAGAGCTGAAGCAACACTGATAAATGAAAAAACACAAATCTTTATTTGATGTCGTCGAAAGTTTCTTTCTGAGTGTTTTTTTTCCTGTAACACATTCCAGACATATTTCCTCCAAGACGTTTTCCAAAACATCAGAGAGCTGATCTGGAGGCCCAAAGATCCCTTCTGTGTGTGTGCGTGCATGTGTGTGTGTGTGTGTGTGTGTGTGTGTGTGTGTGTGTGTGCTCCATGAACATCTCTGACCAGGTCCCTGGTGAAGCGGCACCATTGCTGGATTCATAGTTACGTAATAATCTGAAGTAATGATCTGAAGGTGGTTTTGTAACTCTGGGCTCATATTCATGATGGGATGTTTGTGCTCTACTCAACACTGGTCCACCCTGGGGAACTAAGAACCAAGAGCAACCATCTCGGACCCCATCCTCTGGTGGTCCTGGGTCAGTCATGGAGACAACAGCATCACAGATTTGTCCCCCACCCGTGCTAACACAAGTGTAGCGTAGCCCTTTGCTGTGTCATTGTCAGCGGTTGCTAACTGAATAATTCTTCTGAGCGGCCGTCTGATGATGATGATGCTACCGCCTGATTTCACGCACCCTTTTATCGCCACATTTTGAAGACGTTTCCCTTCTTTGGCGCTGTCCCTCCACACATTTGCATGTGGTCTGAAAGGAGCGGAAGACGTAAACTCGGCATGTAATCACAAGCAGCAGCCTCAGACTTGCCCAAACACTCACGCACATCAAGCCACAGACACAAAAGGAAAGTGTTTGCACTTCTTGCCATCCCTCCATCACCCTCGACTGTGTCAGCACCGGCGCTGATAATGTGGCTCCACCCCCCCCATGAACAGCCTAGCCTGTCCCTCGCTGCGCTGCTTCTATCTCCCAGCAAACGAAACAAGATTGTGCACCTGCAACGTGTTGAGGCAGCCGTTCCCAAACAAAGATCATCTCAGCCAAGAGTGAGTGAGTCAACTGTCAGGTAAAAGACATCCAGCACCCAAACAAGAGAAGATCAGCCTCAACTCAGTCTGAACCATTTACGGGAAGAGTGTGGAGGAAGCTGTTCAGGCGTCCCGTCTGACCACCAGTCAGGGATCTTCGGCTGACTCAGCCCACTGAACCGCAGAGGCGTTTGAGTCAGAAATTGTACTTAAGCAATATCCAAGTTTTGAACAACAGACACTTGAACTCTGAAGATTCTAGACGAAAGGTGGGTGGAAGTCCTGTAGGTCTTAATGGTTGTTGGGATGAACTCTGGTTGGTGCTGATGGGGGCACATATGGGACAAAGTAGACAGGTTCTTAATGCCAGATTAGTTTATGAGGCCTATCTGGAGGATCTGAAGCTGAGAACTACAACATGAACCTGACACCTTCAACATGAACCTGACAGCTGTTCTCACTGTAACACCTGCAGGCTGACAGGTGGGACAGCATCGTTCAGCAGATGTGACATGAAATGTCACATTGAGTGTGACTGTGACATGAGCTTTCCACAGATAAGCAAGTGTCTGGAATAAAAGGATGACATTTTAACACTTGTTTTGGGTTCTGCAGCCAAACTCTGTGTGTGCTGTGGATGTTCTGTGCTTTACAGTAATCACACGGGCTGTTCCAAAACGACACAGTTTAAACTAATCATTGTAAATATTTGGCCTGAGTTCCATAACACAGAACTAGTTCTACTCCTGGGACTTAAGTGCATGTTGAGGCTTTGGGTGTTAAAGGTCTTATGAGAAACATGGGAGATCCAACAGCTGGAGCTGGTGCTAGCAGCTCATGGGTCTGGGTCTGGGATTCCATCCATGGTGTCACTCTGCCTGGTTGTTGTTGCCTTATGCTTGACTTGAATCCTGGTCTTCTGTGGTTCTGCTCTGCCTGGTTCTCCTTCCTTGTGATGATTTAAACCTCTGCATATCAAATTGGGGGCTATGTTACCATGGAGATTTGACTGTGGACTTCGCTGGGTTGTGGGTCACTCCCGTTCGTGCTGTTAAACAAGCGCTGAACAGTAAAGTTCTCTACCAACTTCACCTCTGCTGCTTTGTGCAGCAATCGTGTCCAGTTTCAACCAGTTCCTGATGCTTAGAGACTCGTGTAAAAACAAGAAAACCTCGCAAGGTTCTGGATTTATCTTGCAAAGTAGATGAACTCACAGGAGAGTAGAAGAGTATTGACAGAACTCAACCTGAATTATCCTTAAAGGAGCAAAACTAGAGTAACTATGTTAAAGTCTAGCATGACCTGGATGTTTGTCATTCTGAGGCTGTAAAAGTGTGTGTGTGTGTGTGGGGGGGGGGGGGGGGGGGGGGGGGGTGAGGGGGGGGCTCTGCTGCATTTATCAGTGGACTGATCCTGTCTGAGTGTTATTGTGTGCTTCAGACTTCCTCGTGCACTCGTGCGAATGGTTTATCTCCTTAGTCAAACACCTCATATCATCTTTCTGTCCAGCGTGATGCAGAGCTCCACACAGACGGACGGACGGACGGACGTTTCCCTTTCACACTCCTTTGCCAAAATCCACAGAGAGACGTCTCCTGAGGCCGATGGAGCCTGTTGACTCTTCATGTGTGGGTGATGAACCGCTGAGAGGACGGACCAGAACATCATTCATGAGTTTAAGCCCTGAACATGGCAGGAAGTCTCCAGCTCTTCTGGTGGTTAGAGGTGTGTCCCAGAGGATCTTTGGTGTCTATACTGGTGTGTTTTCAATGTTTCCTGTAGATCTGCCACTTTCCTCCAGAGAAGAGCGGCTGGATTATAACACCTCAACAACAACAACAACAACATATCAACTCAAACTGACAAAACAAGGTAAGTTAGAAGTTAAAAATAAAGAAAGACATCAGAGAATAAAGAAAGATGGTGGATCACAGAAAAAGCTTGTGTGTAATCGTTTTGGATCTGAGAGACGCCGAGCAGATCTTCTGCAGGTTGTTGCCCTGGATTTACTGAGCAAAGACAGCTGATCAGCTGAGGAATTATCCTGTAAAGCACAAACAAAGCCATGACATCAACCCTGATCTGAACCTGGATTATGCAGCAGGTCTTGTGGGATCCGCTGAAGTCCCAGTAAAGATTCTTCCTCCTGAAAGCAGAGCTCCACCCTAACAGTCAAAGAGTTCTGCTTATCCTTTTTAATCAGATCAGGAGACAATTTAAATGTTCTTCACCATCAAAGAAAATGAGCATGAGGAAACATTAGTGAGGTTCCAGGAACGTCTTCACTGAGAACTACCAGTCTTTGCTCTTCATGTTTTCTCCTCTGTTGTGTCACCTGTGGCCTCAGTGCTGGGAGCTGCACTGTTCCAAAACAGCCTCAGCATTTTCTACCATGCTTCTGCAAAAGAACCCGGCTGGAGCCAGGTCCTCAGACTTGACCTATTGTGTGAAATGCTTGTTAATCACTGAAGCTTAAACACAGATGCTCTCCTGAAAGGCTGGAGGAACGCAGGAGTCAGGAAGCAACGAGTGAAAGAGAGAGATAAATGAAGGCTAGAACACTTATCCAGGAATGTAGCAGAGCCCAGGAACGGCCAACCCAGGACAAATAGCATCAGTACCCTTTACTGGTCTTTATGACCTCCTGATGAGGCCTCACACGTGTCCCACCTGATTCTAGACAGGAATGATGCAGGGATGGAGATGAGATGGAGATGCAGAGGGTTTCAGATGAAATGGATCTCCAGGATCAACATGAATTAATGACCCCCTGTGATGAATGATCTCTCACATCAAGAGTAGGACACAACCATGTTTGTTGGCAGGTAAGTTAGTGGGCAAACTGGCAAAGGTCCAATACCAGTTTGGAGATGTGCTTCCACCATCGTTTCCATGAGGGCAGATCCTCACACACGGACTCATCCACATCCTCGATATTGGCCTGATGACCCAGAGCCACAGTTCAAGATGTGAGGATCATCTCTGGGTTGACGGACAGTCTCAGCCTTTCCACTAAAATAACTACATGACACGAAACTCGGTGATGGGGAACAGACCAGAGACATTGAGTGAACACAGTCGTGCTAATGGAGGAGCAACAACAAGCTGGTCTGGGAGGATTCTGGCCTCTGAGAGATCCTGGGTTCAGTTCTCCAAGGAGCCTGCAATTATTACTAAATTATACCAGGAGATGGATGGATGGATGGATGGATGGATGGATGGATGGATGGATGGATGGATGGATGGATGGATGGATGGATGAGGTCACAGAGGTCGGCGTGACACCAGCGCTGCAGAGAGAACATGGTGTCCTGTAGGTCTGCGTGCAGGAACCTGCTGGATTTTGTATAAAGAGACGTCATCACGCATGTGTCATGTGTTTCAGAATCAATGTTCTCACACCAGCATTCCTGAGGAACGGGGAGGAGCTCAGCCTCATTCCTCTCTCACTTGGAGAACATTTCCTCAGCGATGGAGCTGATCTCGGCCCCTGAGGAGGCAGATTTTAGTGAAGTTTGCTGAAACACATTTAAATGTCTGTGTTCAAAAGCTTCATCGCAGAATTAAAGCAAACGTGGTCATCAATGGTCACAACTTTGCACCTTTTCTGTTTTACTCCAGAACTCAGAGAGAAAAATAATCTAGAAGCAGCTAAAGAGATTTTCTGTAAATATGGAACAAACATTTCTGAATTCCTTTCATGCTCTATTTTAATGTGAAATAACTTCCATTTCTTGGACGTCTGTGGTGGTTCCGCGGTTGTGATGATTGAGGTGACATGTTCAGGTCTTTCTGAGCGCTCAGATCTCAAATGTTTGTCTGTTGACCCGCTGCTGTCCCAGGACCAGAGAAACCCCACCTGGAAGCACTTCTGAGGGGTCAGAGGTCAAAGCTATTGAACCTGAGTGACAACATGGAGACCCAAACACAAAACAGAGTGTAATGAGAGCAACGCTTGGGTTCACCACAGGAAATGACCCTTCCTCTGTCAAGAAAAGTGTCGAGCACACAACTTGAAAAAGAAAATGAAGCTTGAAACAAGTTCTAAGTTAAAAAAAAGAGACAAAAAAGACAAATTGTAGCACAGGAGAAAGCGAACAGGAGAATGTCCTGATGTCAAAAGCAGATCTGTCGGAAGTATTTTGGTGGAGGTGCAGGTAGATCTTCACCTTTAAATTCCAGGGTCTAATTGTTGGTGTTGTTTGTCCTGGATCCAGACCAACATTGCTCAAGAACAATTACACCAACATCTCTGTGTGTGCAGCTTTGACCTCAGTGTTCTACACAATAATGGGAAAGATTCAGAAAGATTTACAACCTTCGAAAGGTTAAGGGGAAAAGATGACGGCTCCAGGAAGGTCTCGGTGGAGGAGGTTCTGGCTGTGTTGTCAGGGTGTGAAGGCTCCAAGCTAACCTCAGCTTTAGGTTCCCTGACGATCCGATGAGGTTTCAAAACAATATGGCTGCTGAGGGAATGCAGAGAGGCCTGACGTTCAGCACGTTACCCAGGCTGAACTGGAGCTGGGTTGGGTTCGGGCCGAGCCCGATCAGGCTCGGGTCGGGCTTCGTGCTCTGCCTGCTCTGATCTGAGCATTCGTCCAACATGTGAAATCGGTTCAAAATTCCAAACACTTGTAGTGACCAGGAGCAAAAACAAGGGACGGTTTCCTGTTGGGTCCTCAACCTTTTTGACAGACGAGACCCCCCAACACACTCTCGAGTTTCAGAAGATGGAACGTCTGGAGGGAAGATGAAACATTTTCAGTGTCCTCACGTGATGTTTTCATCCCCAGAGGAGCCACTTACTTCCTGGTTCTGCTCCTTAAACCAACCCTGAGCTGCCTGTTGTCCCTGTTGTTCCCAACATTCCACACTCAACTACAATGACAACCTGGAGGAATCAGTGTGAGATCATGTGATACCAGAATCAGCAGTGCATCCTGGGACTTTTCCTCTATTTAAACCTAGTTAGAGTTGAGCTCTAAACATGAGCGGCTCCTGTTTTTATTATCAGTAATTTATCGTTGCAGCAGCAGCTCAGGATGAGAAGCTGCTGCTGACAGTTTCACAGGAACCTTTGCTGTAAATAAGCAGGGGGGAGCCAGGGGCCGGGGGGGGGGGGGCTTTTATTGCAACTGTGGATTGTTCTCATAGTCAAAACAACACACGTGCAGTCTGCCGCAGGCTGGCATTGTAATAACAAACAATCTGGATTTTCTGCCACCAAGTGTATACAATCGGACTGGTCTAACGAGTGCAGGACCGCAGGTTCTGCCTGCAGACGGCAACAACAGGAACCAGAGGGGGGCTCCTGTAGCCCTGCAGATAAGAGCCGCCCTGCAGGACCAGAGCGGAGGCATCATGCTCACAGGTGGTTCTGGGACGCATCTGAACGCCGGCGTTCCTCAGAGCATCACCGGGGTAACTCATTCCCTCACACCCCATCAGGCAGCGCTGATGATTTCATTGTGTCGCTAATTGACGGCGGCTTTGATGGAAGGGAAACACCTTCAACAGTTGGAAATTCTTTCCACTCCACACCCTACGACAACAAACAGCTGCAGGTCAGTTAATCCCACCACAAATATGAACAGGAAGGTTTTACTCATCTGCTGGCATCCCATACACACACGCACACACACACACACACACACACACTTAAACATTCTGTAACAATAATCTTTTAAATATGACACTTTAAGAATCTCCACAGGTTCAGCATCCATGGAACATCTGATATTATGGTGATGACGTGGGTCCAGACGTGGGTCCAGACGTGCTGAATGAAATGAGCAGCCATGTTTTATTTGTGTGTCTCTGCTTGCTGATGTTCCTGGACAGGTGCAGCAGATCTCTGGGAGCTTCTCCTGCTGTCCCGACTCTGCCCGGCACCACAGAACTACTGTAGGGAACTTTTGTCTCAGTGAGGAGAACTTCCTGCCTGAGATGCTTGTTCTGGTCCATCGAGAACACACACATACGTTCCTGCTCATCAGGGGCTGGCAGACAGGTGTGGTGTTGAGGTTGTTGGATCACTTTGGTCAAAGCAGGAGGCAAAACTGTGGTTGTGAGCACGATTCCAGGGTGGAAGGACGGATGAGCCCTCACACGCTGGTGCTAATCTGCAGCATCTCTGCAAACATCTGCACTTTCAATAAATCACCACTGGAACATCTGATAAGTGAAATCCGTTCCACCTGGACCTGCTCAGGCTGCTCTATTAATAACATCGCGTGCCGATGGTCTGCCTCCGGCCGCCCACGCCCCCGAGCCCATCATGACATCACAGGGATCAGCACACGGTGACATGAAGCAGCGTCGCTCACGTGTCATGAATCAGAACGTAATGAGTGAAGGCTGCAGAGCTCAGCCAGGAGACATTCAAGAGGTCGGCGGCAATAAATGGAACCAGTTCAGGCTTAAGCGTCTCTTTTTGGGACTGTAACACTGGACGGTTGTGTCCAACAGGCGGCTGTGGACCGTCTTCTGTCTCACGTCAAGCTAAAGTTCTGTGATCCTGGTCCAAAACGGCACATTTTCCAGAAGCAGCGCCGCAAAGGCTGCGACTGACCAACATCAAGAAGGATCCAGGATCTTCAGACCTGTTTAACACACCCAGACAGTGAATCAGAGACGCTGCGTCATGGCAACGTCACAGCGACATATTTTCACCACAATGACAAACGTGATTCATGCCGCTGCTCCGTCAGGATCTATTATAGTTGACTTCAGCCTGGAGGGTTGTTCTTCACCGTCTGTCACATCTATGAGCTTCTTCTCTTCATTTTATCACTTATTATTACTGTCAGTGGTGGCTTAAACCTTTGATTGTCACCATAGTAACAAATCTCAGGCTATTGTGTCACCAGTCACCCCAAGAAAGGGACACACTGGCCGTCCTCCAGGGTGTATTTGTGTGTGTGTATTCCTGTAAATGCTACATACTGAGGACCACAACCCTCATTCTATGAACAAAGTGTGGACATTTTTGGGAAGTGAGGACATTTTGTCTGGTCTTCACAACTTTCAAGGCCATTTTTGTGGGTTCAGTCCTGGTTTGAGGTTAGAACTGGGTCAGGGGGTCAGGGGTCAGTGTTGGATTAGGGTTAAGGGCTGGGTAAGTCCTCACAACGATAGAAGCACAAGGATGTGTGTCCTATGATGGACCAGTCCAGCATGTGACTGTCCCACAACTATACAGATTGACAGTATAAATCCAGATGTGATTTCTGAATTCATTCATTCATTGGTTTGATTGATGAAGGTTAAGAACCTGCAGACAGAAGCCTGAAGAGGTCTCAGCATTAACAAATGTTGGAACCATTGTTTTTACATTCCACCAGCAGCTGAGGTCAGAGGTCAGAGGTCACAGATGCGGATGCGCAGGTCTGCTGTCATCCCTCAAACCATCGGAACCTCAACCAGGCCAGCCTTCCAGGGCCTGTTGCCGCATCGATACATTGTTGGTGCGTGTTTTGGAACAGTTGCGTAGGGGCGTCCCTGATAACATTCTCAAGCTGAACTACAAGGCGTGGAGCATCCGGTACCTGATACGCGTGAAAAAACCGCAGCGTGAAACAATACGGGATGAGTCACGAGGAGCTATGGACCAACCGTCTCCGTCAGGCGACGCTCGGTCCATCCCAGACAGCCCGCAGACACACCGCAACAGCTTCCGAGCATCCACGGGTCCGCCAGCAACCGTCCCGTCACATGATGTCATGGACGCCTCGCTGCTAATCCTCATCCATCAGGCCGCTCTGAGGGCGGCCGGCGGAGCCAAAGCAGACGGCGCAACAGTCGACGAGCGGTTACGCAACAACAAAAACAAACGAAAATGCTCAAAAAGAAACCACTCAAAGTCAGGTGACTGTGGGCGACGTCTGTGGAGGTCACACGTCTGTGGGAGGAGGCCTGCAGCCCGCCGGGTTTCCTCTGTATTCGAGACACAGCATGGACGCAGCGGCACAGGAAGCTGCAGTGAATGGATCCCTGAGGGTCGGTGCAGCCCCAGGAGAACCTCCTTTCTTTCATTCTCTCCCTGATAAAGTCCAGTTTGGGCCAGCTCGGCTTTACTGGAAGCTGACAAACGAAGACTGGTTTGGCAGCGAGAGCGCGGCCATCATCATGTTTTCCGCTTTTCCATCTCCGTTGAGCTAAAAAGCTTCCAGGAAATCAGAAAATCCCTTATCATGTAGACCCCAAAGTGATGTTTATCAGGAAAACATCTTGTAACGTGTGATTTTGCAGCCCAACATTAGTGCTAATGAACGCAGCCTGATCTCCCATCAGGTAGCGCCTCTCCACACCTCCCTCATCCATCCAGCCAGTTCTGTGTTTTCCAGTGGTCATGGCAACAAAAAAAAGACTGACTGAGCCGCACGAGCAGGAAGTGTTGTGAGGACAACAGGATGTGCCCTGGCTCCGTCGTCAGGGGTCGAAGAATTCAAGGAAGTTATTGTACTTTGTGGAATGGGCTCAGGAATGTAACATGTCTGCCTTTTTTGTCTGGCTTTTATCACATATTGGAGGCAAACTGCTGGCACACGCTGGTTTGTGGTCACTGGCCTCCACCTTCTCCTCTGAACCCCCCTTCCCCCCCCCCCCCCAGCGCCACTCAGCTCCTGAATGCAGTTGTTTGGGCTGTCGTGTGGATCATCTGTCACCTGACGTGGAGCTTTGTCACCTCCTCCACGCTAATGTTCATCGTCCTGCTCATGTCAATACACAACGTAACTTTGCTGTCCGTCTCATTCGAGAACCCTCGTGTTAAAGAGCGAACGAGGAGACATCAACCTCGGTCTAAAGTTCCATCCCTGACACCTGAGTTCCCTCAGAAAGTTCCTTCTTCAGCTCACTGGGGCTTCCTCCCATATCCCAGCATGAGCAGTACTGGAGGTTCTTCCATCTGGCCCAGTCAGAGTCTGCAGGAGCAGCTGAGACCTGGAGCCCCAGGAACATGTTCAAGCTCCTCCTGATGGCCTGAGAGTTATTCCACGTCCATCACGGCTGTTCCCGCAGGTGTGAGCGATCAGATCAGGTACGTGTACATGCTTCACGGCCCAACGGTCCAGCCTGGGGTCTTATTACCATATTTGATAAATGAAATATTTGAGGGTCTCTGAGCTGCTGATTCCGACCCTCCTCTCTGCTCTGTGGCCTCTGCTCACACTTTTCCTGCAGACAGATTGTGTTTCCGACACTCTTTGATCCCACCGTGTGTGTTCCTGCCGTGTTCTGCGAGTTTCCACTGTGACAGCTCGTCTCCCTGACGCGTGGATGGAGCTGTCGTTCTGCAGGTCAGAGGTCAGCAGGGTCATGGGTTAACACCACTGGCTGCTCTCCAATAACAAACATGCTTCCCTAACATCCCAAAACAGGGACTGGGAGGCTCCAAGCCGGGTGTCTTGGATCCCCTCACGCGTTGTCTGATCCGTGGCTGCTGGGTGATTACGGTGTAATGGCCGTATTATGTCCTCCTCCAGGGGAGCCATCTCGTCTCCGTCTTCCTCTATGGACTCTTTTCTGTGCATGAAAGCATAAAAAAACAAGCAGCAGAGGGAAGGACGCCGGCCTGATGGGGGATGAGGGCTGGTGAGCTGACAGATCCGCTGTTTCCTCGGCGCTGACAGCAGCGTTCAGCCTGTGGGCTCAAGGCGTCTGCGCCGAGCACCTTCCACCGCCATCATGTGTTCTAATGGAGAGGTTAACAGGTTTGACCTCGCAACCCCCCCCCCCCCCCAATGCATGATGGTCAAAGCTCCAGGGTGGCCAAGATTAAAGATGAGGCATGGAAGGAGGGTGCTGACCCAATGTGGGGATTATTTTTTTACCTGGAATTTTAAAACATTTGAATTAATGATTTTCTCATGTCTTTATGTGTGTGTGTGTGTGTGTGTGTGTGTGGTGTGTGTGGGTGGGTGTGTGTGTGTGATGCAGGAATGCAGATGATGTCTAAATTTGTCTTCACCCACCATTGGTTTTAAAAAGTGTGAAAAGTTTTGAGCTACAACCGTTTGATCACTGATGGGAAATCTAACAGAGCAGAGAAGCGGTGAAACAGATGAAAGGATTTAATCCGTGGCATTTATGTTTGTTTTGAAACTGTTTCCAAGCCCACAGCTGAAATTAAAAGCATTTTGGCCCGAAGTCATTTAACATCAATTACAGTAGAAACACGCAGTGTACTCATGTGCCTGCTGCCCCCTGCTGGTCACCCCTGTCAACGCACCACATTCACGCCAGGATCAACGTTGTGGGACTGTAAAGCCATGACTTTTCATTAATCACCTACTTAAATAAGTTATAAACATGGATACATCGTATCCTACGTTGTTGCGATGGCTCATTTAAGTTGTTCCGTGTTGTTGTCACAGCCAGAGGAGCAAATATCGTCTCAGTTCTGACTAATATGGTTGCACAACATTAATCTTGTCTTGTCAAAACAGGTCACATCTAAAACTGTTAAATCAACAACAGCTTATTCCAATTCGGTGCCGCAGGAACCGTCAAAATAGAGCCGCACACGCACAGTAGCATCTGCCCTCAGTGGAATGCAGCAGTCATTAATGCTTGTGAGCTTCGTGCTGGGACATGTTCCAGTGGTGCCATTCACACTCTCACTTCTATAGATTTTATTTCTCTTGCAGTCGTCTTAGAAAGCTGCCACTGGAAATGAAGTGTTGCACAAGATAATCTGTTGCATCTTCGCACGTCAGCAGAAACACGTGATTTTACAGGTGAGCCTGAAGAAGGTGAGCATGAAAAATGTCCCCAGGTCCTGTTCTTAAGGTAGCTTTGTCCTGTTCACGTTTTCACTGCTGGTCAGAGCCACACCAACACTTAATAAATGTTGCTTCTCTTAAATCCTATAAAATGATATTCTTTCAGTCAGAGTGACACTGACCTCATGTGTCCACAAGGTGGCAGCAATACAAGCTAGAACAAACGTATTCTATTTAGAACCGTTTCTGTCAAAATGTGTGTGTGTGTGAGAGAGAGAGGGTGGGGTGGGGGTGGGAGAGAAATCATCGTTTCCGTCTGATCTGACATGCAGGTGAACACTGATCCAGTGTAATGATCCAACATTTGACCCAACAACAGCAGCAGGGGCTCATTTAAAGCGATTCTGATATTAATAAAAGCATCAAGAGGACTTGTAGTAATCCAGCGAAAGAGGGGGGGGGTGCGTGCGTGTGCGTGTGTGTGTGTGTGTGTGTGTGTGTGTGTGACCTCAGAGTGGTTAGCTGCTCCAAACAAGTCTTTTGGGTAGATATTAGAGTCTGGCTGAGACAGACAGACAGACAGACAGACAGACAGACAGACAGACAGACAGGCAGGCAGGCAGACAGACAGACAGACAGACAGACAGACAGACAGACAGACAGACAGACAGACAGACAGACAGACAGACAGACAGACAGACAGACAGACAGGCAGACAGGCAGGCAGGCAGTTCCAACTGGTGACACATCTGTCTGTCAGCATCCTGGTTCTGTACATACCCTCTTTTTTCATGCCCCCCCCCCCCCCCCCCTTCCCTTCCAATCTGGATCATGCTGTTTTTTTGCCAGTTAACAAGACATCCATAATAACCCATCTCATCCATATTCACACTCTCCCACAACAACCAGTGTGTTTCTGCTCTTTGGGCTATTAAACCAGTCCCACTAGTTAATCATCACTGCGTGTTTGACACAGTTCATGTTAGTTACATAAGAAATAAGAGTAGAATTGATACCAGTGCACAAAAACCCAGACGATTCCATTAACTTGAGTGGTTTTCTCCCGGTTTTGGTGGTTGTCCAGTTTAGAAGTCCATGTTATAGAATCAAATCAGACTTTAAATTGATTTCAGAGAACTCTTGCTCTTATTGTGGACGTGAACTCAATAAGACCCAGTAGTTGATGGATGGATCCACTGTGCGTTTGGATCTGGGTCAAAGAGCCAAGATCTGCATCATCGCCACCAGTTGAGTCGTGCCAGGCACCAACCACCAACCACCAGAAGGTCTTCCCAACCTGTTGGATGGCTTTGATGTGTCTTTGATCCCTCATCCAGGGAAGCTCAGATCTGATCCTACGGCAACAGCCGGTCACAGAAAAAGGGAAACTTCCAAGAGAACCCAGAATTTAGGTTTGAGATGTTACCAAACTATTCGAACGCTGTCATCTGAGTTGCCATAGTAACAGAGGCAGAGGTAGAACATAGACTTTTGATTAGTGTCAACATACTTCATGATTGATTTCTGATTGATTTATCCTGGTATACAACAGAAAGCTTGTGTTTCATGTCATTCTCAGTAGAGCATCACCGTCTCTTTTTCTTCTTCTCTCCATTAATGTGGTGGGGGTGTAAAACTCTGGCAGGTCATGGGAGCATGCTGGAGGCTGATGTAAGACAAACTGTCATCAGGACAGATGTCACATCATGCCACTGGGGACATGTTGACATGTTGGGGACATGTTGATGGTGCCCATATATAAGGGTCCACAAACTCTCCTGCCTCTGCTGCCTGTGTGAAGAGAAACTCGTCCAGAGATCCTCCACATCTGGCCACATCTGTCCAAGTTTGCCTCAGCACTTTTATGCCTCACCACTTCTTCTGAATCACTGTTTCTCCTGTTTCATGCTTCTGTTTTTGATGTTTCGATGCTCCCACAGAGACGTTCCTGTGTCCAGATGTTTTCAGTGAGAGACGGATATTTCCCGGGTGCTTCTGTCTCTTGTTGGAGATTCAGTATCCGCTGGTGGGAGGGTTCAGTGTGATGCCAAATGTCCTGTGATGACCAGGACATCTTTCAACTGGAATTGCATTAGTGTAAACTGAGAAACGCTTCCGCACAGCGCTTCTCCCCAAATGTCATTATGTGTCAGTAATGTGCAGCAGCAGAGGTGTGACGCAGTCAAGCGTTGCCTAATCCACTTAACATCACACGGAACAAATCAGCAAACATTCACAAACAGGACACACAGACGCTCTTGACCAAAAATAGAAGGAAAACTGTCCTCCAGCCTCGGTCACCTCATCGGCTTCAAGAAATCCTCCCAGATGTGGCTGCTCCGTTTGGGTGCAGCGTCCTTGACAGGACGGCAAGAATAATTAGCAACACAGTAATTTAAACATCCAGCGAACAAACAGGAAGGAACTTTAAACTCACCAATGACCAAAGTTAACCAGTAGCTAAGTCCATGTAACCAGGAGTAACTGCTAAATATAGTAATGAACACATTATTATCATCGTCTGCCAAAAATGTTAATATTGGGATCAGAATGACGGCAACACAATATATAACTATAGAAATGTCAAAGAACAAGAATAGACACGAACTTCAGTGTGGTCACATCCTACAAACGTGTAAATTTTTTTCGAACTCAATTTATTAAACCAAACAATGTCCCCTGTGTCTCTCTGCGTGCGTTGGCGAGCGCTTGTATCTTTGTGTGCGCGCGCGTGTGTGGGCGGGGTCGCGGGGCGGGGCTATGAGGCGCGCTGCGCGCTGATTGGCTGCTCGGACTTGAAGGTGCCGCAGATCCAAACGTCGCTCAGTTCGAGCTTCGTCAGACTTCAGCAGACTTCAGGTCCGTGAGGACACAGATGCAGGACAGTCATCTGTGAACTGGTAGATGGAAACCAGTGGCCGGACTGGGATACTGTAAACATGGAGACCGCAGGAAGGACAGTCACGCACATCATGCCGCACATCTGTCCGGACTGGATGTGAGGTGAAACGGAGGATGACACCTTCACTCCAAAGGGTTTACTGGTCGAAACTGCTCTGACTGGTGTCCCTGGTCCCGCAGATACATGCAGACACCGCAGCCCACGCATAGCTTCACCCACCGCGACAATAAACTGGTTCCCGGATCTCTTCTGCGCGCAGGTGAGGAGAGCTGCGGGGAGGAAACGGAGCTCATGGAGCTTTAACTGCTGCTGCTGTCTGTAGACTATAGATGACTTAGTCTTAGGAAGGAAATATTAAGTTATAAAAAGACTTGTAATAGATTTAAATTCGTGCATTGTGTCAGATTCAACAGAGGTCCAATGAAATAGATCTCATCAGAACTCCCTCTGGATCAGTTATTAAAGGTCGGAGGAATCTGTTCTTAAAGATGCAGCTTGCGTGTAAATGTGCAGCGTGTCCATCCTTTTTGTGACTGCAGCTTGTTTTATCTGTTCAGCAGAACCTTTAGTTTCTGATGCTGTTTAGCAGCGCAGCAGCAGCTCGTGAGATTAACGATATGTCCTCTGGTGTGTTTTCATGCCGCAGGTCTCTGCTGCCTTGCTCAGAGTTCACGCCAGTCAGGGTTTCAGATTTAAGAGCCCAGCTGTGGTCCAGCCAGCAGAAGTCTCTCACTGACCATGGGCGCCGTACTGTCACTCTCGCCAGGCCCTCGGAAATCAGGCTTCTATGACGGCCGCTCGGGCTCCCTCGGTCATTACCCGAGCTTCAGCAGCCGCTCACTCAACAGCCAGAAAGACCACGCTCTCAAGAGGGGCCACTCCATCTTCCTCCCTGCACTGGCGTGGAAGCGCCTGGTAGCCTCTACGAAGAAAAAGGGGAACTCCAAGAAAAACGTTCCCGTCACCCTAGCAGATCCCCTCAATAACAACAGCATCAACAACTACCAGAAGGACTCTGTGCTGCACCTGAACCGAGAGAACGTGAAGAAGTCCATGTCATGTGCCAACTTGTCCAGCTACGAGGGTTCAGCAGGACTGGGTCTGGGGCTCGGCTATGGGCTGGGGCTGAGCCAAGGGTACGGATGCAGCTACAACAAACCTCAGCAGCTTTCCTCTGTGAAGAAAGTCCCTCAGGGGACGGCGACCTCCTCCCCAAAGCGCGTGATTGTTCAAGCCTCCACCAGCGAGCTCCTCCGCTGTCTGGGGGAGTTCCTCTGCTGCCGCTGTTACCGGCTGAAGCACCTGTCGCCAGCCGACCCGGTGCTGTGGCTGCGAGCCGTGGACCGCTCGCTGCTGCTGCAGGGCTGGCAGGACCAGGCCTTTGTCACACCAGCCAACGTGGTGTTTGTTTACATGCTGTGTCGAGACGTCGTGGACGGCGACCTGGTGGCCTCGGAGCACGAGCTCCAGGCCATCCTGCTCACCTGCCTCTACCTGTCCTACTCCTACATGGGCAATGAGATCTCGTACCCGCTCAAGCCCTTCCTGGTAGAGGCCGGTAAAGACGCCTTCTGGGACCGCTGCCTCGCCATCATAGATGCCACCAGCTCCAAGATGCTGCGCATCAACGCTGACCCGCATTTCTTCACCCAAGTATTCGCTGAGCTCAAGAATGAAGGCAGCCTCGTCCTGCAGGACTACAGTCGCGTGCTGGATCGATGAGAGTTTGAGAAAAAACACCCAACTCTGGTGACAGGATGCCTTTTTGTGAACACACACATACACACGCAAACACACACACACATACAAACAGACCTATATTATCTCATCGTTCCTTCTCTGCGTTCATGGCTGTTTATCTTCTCGGAGATCCACCTGAGGGGCCCAGTTGGTCCACCTGTTCCACTCACCCCCCCCCCTTGTTCTGACAGCTGTCCTTCTGGTCCCTAGGACCCATTCTTGACCTCTTCATGTCAGGTTGCCTTCAGCACACACACACTAAAATGCCACTTAATTACATCCAACATGATATCTAGAGCAGCAGATTGGCTTTACAGGAGATTAAATTCATGGACAGTGTGATCCGTCTACAGTTGCACGTTCCATGTTCCTAATTCAAGGAGACATGTTGACATCCACAGTTGCTGAAGTGACTCAGAATGATGGAACAGCTGAGTGTTCCTGCGGTGGACTCGGAAGAGCTGGCAGAAGAGCCGGGGTGATGTAGGGGTTTAAGGGTCATCTTAGACAGACAGTTGCTATTTTCTCTGCTCCCCAGCAGCACCCAGAAGCCCAGTCCTCCTCTGTGTTTTCTCACCTCAGGAGAGTTTCACTGAGACATTTTGTGTGATGCACGATGGCATGTTTGGACAGCAGCCACGGTCATCAGCTGTTTGCTCCATCCTTTTGTTCCCTGTGCCTTGTTGACAGGCCGCCTCCAGCCACAGCATTAATGAGATTAGCAGATTACTGCAGCCCCTCCCCTCCCTACAACCTCTGCCCCCTGCTTGTCCAGTCGGCGGCCCTGCAGAGCTTCTGTTGCTAATCCAGGCCTGGCTGGACGAGGCAGGACACACAACAACACACGCATGTCGAAATACCTGGTAGTGTGCAGGCTTTATTTAGTTCTCAGCGCATGAATAAAGAACTGTGGAGCCACTTAAGATCCCTCACTAATCTTGGCATAAACTGAAGTCATTGAGGTGGTTTGATGCTGCATCCTTTGAATTTGTCCCACTTTCTCACGCGATGCCTGCATGCATCAGAAAGCAGCCCCTCCAGGTTCCCTCCTAGTTCCTCCTCATTGAATCTGTGATTGTTGTTGCCAAATGCTTGATTTTGGATGAACCTGGTAAAACATGATGATTGGGTGCACGTGTTCACCTGATAGCTGCTAACTCTGGTGCTTTGTCAAGCTGCATAGCATCTGATTGGGTCTGCAGCTCTTTGTTGTGGGATCAAATGAGTGATCCAGTTTCATTAATCAGCAGCAACGTTACAGGATCGGATGCTACAGCAACAGCTACCAGCATCTGAGACATAATATGACAGCTTTAAACCTGGTCTGCTAGAGCTGTAATCCAGCCAGAGTCTTCTCAGCCTCTCAAACTGAGGGAGGAAGAGGAGGATGAAAACATGAAGGAAGGAGGATCCTGAGTAGAAACCATCAGGGAACTGTGGTTCTGTCTAGCTGTCTGTGGCTTCACAAGGACACATTTGTCTTGGATGTTTGACAAAACCCCTCCGTCTTCTGTGTCTCCACACACACACGGACACAAACACACCCACACACACACACACACACTCAGCAGTTGTTCTTTGTCGGCTTCATTACATTTGACACCCGACACCCAGCAGCTATTGTCAGCAGCAGGAAGGGCAGACTGGGAGTGCTGGTGGGGATGGTGGAGTCTAGCTCAGAACGAAGGACAACATCTCCTTCAGCATGTCCACGGAACAATCTTTGGACTGAGGAGGAACTCGTCCTCCATTAACTCTCAGATCAACTTCCAAAGCCAATCTTGTTCCTGAACGACACTAATTCTCTTCATCCAATCAAAGTTCCCCTCCTGAGCAGCGATCAGATACACTCTCCACAAAACCTTGGACTTCCCTCACAGACTCGGAGTTTAACCTTAAACTGGGACTCTGACTCCACAGACCGGCTTGACTTTTGGACAATTTAGTGTTTGTGAACATTGTGATAAAAGACTTTGGTGTCTTTTTATATTCTTTCCTCTTGCCACCAACAAGCATTTGGCCCTGGTGGATGAACACAGATGTGCTGTGGGATGGCAGGAAGATAAATGTGGTTTGTGTAGCTGTTGATCCAGCTGTTGTTGACAGATCCAGATTCATTCTCAGCTCTGTGAGTTGTGTCCTATGGTCCTGCTGCTGCTGCTGCAGGTTGTAAATGTACCTGCAGAACAAACACAACAGTGTAGAAATGTCTTGTTGTGTGGTAGCATGCATGTCAGCTAGTTTAGGAGTTTTTAACCTCTGACCTTTTTACATGTGATGTTTTAAACTTGATTTGTCTGTAAGATTTCTTTTGATCCTTTATAAGAGTCTTGGTGTCTCTGCAGGCGTGTTTTCATGGTGATCTGTTTAGAAGCACAGTAATCAACTGCTTTTTCTGAACCTGACCTAGCAACGCATGTGATGTCATGTGACATCATCTGAAGACCTTTGGACTTTATTGGACAGTTTCACTGTTTTATGTCTTCTGTGGTTCCATCATATTCCAGCAAAGACAGATCGCGACTGAACGTCTCTTGATGGCTTTTCTCACAGCGCTGCAGCTGGCAGTGACACAAAGGCCGCCATTGTACGCGTGGCGTTTGTCACCGGCTGCTCTGGCTCCGCCCCTCTGCACTGATGCTGGTTTGTCTTCTGTGATTTAACAAACCTTTTCAATCCTGCTCCATGTGGACTTCAAATAACCTTGTATAAACACTGGACAGATGCCACTACAGACACACGCCCGTTACCATAGTTACCAGTGTCCGTGGTCATGGTCGCCAACATGAAGTTCATCACCTCCAGTGACTTTTGTAAAGCCACTAGAATGTTTGTGTGTAGCTAAAAATACAGTTGAAGGAAAAACTTGAAGAAAAACAAAATGTGACTGTTTTTCATGTTTAATGTCCTTTTCCATGAAAATGATGTTTGTTCTTTGTTATTTAATAAAGTGTTGAGCTGAAATCCTGCTCTTTCTCTTCCTTCTTTCCACACACGTGCAGCTTTTCACACATGTGTGAGCGTGAGCCTCACATGCTCCGCTAAAAGAGCTTTTGTTCCCTCGGCACACATGATATCGTCTATAAGCTATAAGACAGCCACTATATTCACATGGGCCATAAAAAGCTTAATACACAGCTAGACAATAGCCCGGGGGGCAGATGGCCTTTTGGCTTGGGGGTCAGGATGGGGGTCTGGGGTCCTTCTCTCTAGCCTCCATTTCAGCACACGTGGAAATACTGTGATTCTCCATTTTCCAATTTCTAACAAAACCTTTCATGCACACTTTACCATTTTGAGTGTCATTGGGAGGAAGACTGGAGCTCAGATATAGGTTTTGTTTAAGGTCACTCGTAAACCTGATGAACCGTTTTTATAGAGGAAAGATGTAGTTGTAGTGTGGAGGATTCACAAAAGTCCCAGCACTCCATGTGGACACATAATCTACACAGGGTCTTTCCAGACACTGTGTGGGATCTTGGAGAGGAGCCAGAATGTCTTATGGTTCTCTGATCCATTAAATAAGAACAGCAGGGTCCAGGAGAGCATCAAAAGTCCGACACAGGACAGTGGATACAGCCCTAAAGGTATTTAGGTGCATATTCAAGGCTGCGTTGGTTCGGCTGCCCCAGCCTGACGGACTCTTGTGTCTCTTCTAGTCTTTGTGTGTTGGTTAATTCACATCATCAGGTCCACATCAGCTGTGCCGGCGGTGCCAAGGGATTCATGAGTTTACAGGTCTGGAAAAGTCACAAAAAACTAGCTGGATTAAATAAAAGCGGTCGCGGAGAGGTGAGGGAGAGGTCACGGAGAGGACATTTGGTCCACATCAGAGCAGACTGATCTACTGCACATTTGGAGACGGCTGTCCTGGTAGCTGAGTGTGACCCCGCTGTGGTTTCTCAAACATCTCCTGATTAGTAGGCGTCCAGGCTGATGGCCTGTTGGTTCAGAGTGAGCCAAAGGAAAAACCAATCTCCCCCCTCATGTTACTCTAATCTCCAGCATGTGACCTGATGACGGAGGATGCTGGAAAACCTGCACCGCTCACCAAACCAGTGGCCGCTCAGCTCTGAGAGGATTTAGAGGGGAAACACAGCAGCTCCCGGACACATATTATATTCCCATTGGTAAATCCTCTCCAATTCATTACCAAATCCTCCGTGCACAGCTGATAATCTCCACAGAGGGACCAACCAGGTGCCAGCACTTTTGTAATGGAATTGCCCTGTGCTTAAGTGATTGCACCAACTACTGCCAGTGCTGATCAACGTGATTAGAAACATTCATTTTGCTGCATCACATAAGAAGGAACTCAGAAATGTTGGAAGTGATTCCTCCACATTCTGACTGTTTTTTAGGTCTCCAACAGGCTGCTGACACACAGCGGAGAGGTGGCTGATGCTAATGCTAACGCTAACCCAAGATCTGGAAATGCGATGAGGAGACAGCTGACGGAAGGTTTAAACCATCCAGGGAGTTTTGGGGATGAATGTTCCATCAGTCCAGTGAAGGATGATCCTCAATGAGTCACTTCATTCCAGTCTTAATCATTACAGGATTACTAATGTCCCACCAACGTTCTCGCAGGTTGTGGTGGTCACATAGCTGCTGGAACTCGGAGAGCTCAGGAGCCCAGTTTATGGTCCAGCAAGACAGTGAGTGGAGGCCAGTTTCTACATCTGCTCACCGTCCAGCAGCTTTCAGTCAAAGTCTGAGCTTCAACACGGGTTCTGTTAGAGCCGTAGACAAAAGATTTAAGAGTCACCCTGATGCAGCTGTATCTGAACTCTTCTGTTCAAAAACATGCATCCATCCATCCATCCATCCATCCATCCATCCATCCATCCATCCATAATCATCATCATCATCATCATCATCATCATCCCGTGTGGAATATTTTCCTAAAACAGGCAAACACACCGACAAGTTAAACCCGAAATGTTGCTCTTTTATTGAAAGCAGGTTAAACATCATCTGGTTGAGCTTCCATCTAACAAATAGAGATTTGTAACCTTTAATAACTGATCTATAAATGTTCCACATGCTAAACTATGTTTGACACATTTGACTACTGTTGTTCTGTGTGGTTGTAACTAAAAATAAATACCATATATCAGTAAACTCACCCCCCCCCCCCCCCCCCCCCCCCCCCCCCACACACAGCCTGTCCAGATGCTCATTCTGACTTTCACATCTGTTTTTTTAACTAAAACAAAGTGTCCTGTGAAGATGTGGACAGACACAACCTGTCTCAGTAAATGTTGAATATTTAATAATTTATTTCCTTCTTATTTGTTGTTCGTTTGGTTTCTACATCAAATGACTTCTAAACGATAGTCACCATTTGACCTTTTAAAGCAAGAGTAGCTTTCATGTTTCATCCTATTTTCTTAGGTTGTCATTGATTCAGGTGCTTTTTTAAACTTCTGCCTGGGTCCTGATGGGCTGGTTGGTCCTCACTTGGCAGGAACAAGGAGGACGAAACCATCTTTGCTCTTCTTGAAATCCAGGTGAATCTGCTCTGGTTTGGTTTGGACGGTCACGTTCTTCACCTTGCCTCTCATGTGCAGCTGAACGGCTGAACAACAAACCTTCACCGGGAACTGAACCTTCCTGATGCTGAAACACAGAACAACAAATGACAACAGATAAAGATCAAAGATTTAAAGTTGGATTATCAAAATGAAACAAAATGACAATTCAAAGAAAAAGTTAAAGTCCTGCAGACATCAGGATTCAGACGCTTGATCTTCAGCTCTGAGGATCTTGTAGATGTTTCTCCACCTTGACTGGAGTCAAGGTTTAGTCTCACATTTGTCTCTAGAAGATCTGACAGCTGATTAAACTAGAGTAAAAACCAAACCATGAAGTCAAAGGACCTGGATTTAGAGCACAGAGACCTTCATCAGTCTGAAATAGAAGAAGTTTGGAAGAACCAGAACTATTTTCAGACCTGGACTAAACTGGACCATAGACTATCCTGAGATGTGTCCAAACAGCTGCTTAGATTCTGGGAGGAGATTCTATCCAAATAGGAAACCGTTAAAGGATCTCGGGAAAGTTCTGATTTCCATCCGTCCGTCATCCAGGACAGCAACCTCAAAGAAGACAGAGCGGTAAAAGAAGCCATCTTTCTTTGTCAGTCTAAAGGGAAGGGGGAGACAGAACCTTCCATCATCCATCACAGTTGCTTCCAACAGTCCAGTTGACCCTTTGCTAGACCTTCATGTGAGACAGCCCCGACATGCCTCAGATCACTGGTTGCATGTTCAGTACACAAGGAACTAACTTAGCCCCCCTCCATTCAGCTCACTGCTGCTGGAGCTTGACCTCTTGTCAGGCTGGGATCTTAGCTTGGAAGCAGTGCAATATCAGGTGACAGCGAAGATGGACGTGTTTGAAGTAGACGCGTACTGACAGGAAGAGGACGTGTTAACCACCATGTGGGTGGTGTCTTCATCAGTGTGAAGGGTTTGGGTGTGTATCTGTTGCCTGAGCTGCTTCCTCTGGCGTCCACACAGAAGACCTCTCCCCTCCCAGTTGGTTTCTGTTACTGACGGATTTACAAGACAGGAAATGACTGTTACCGAAGCAACAGGAGGGATCAGCTGACTGACCTGAAAAAGCTTTAAATGCACATTTAAAGTCATTAGCAACTGATGTGGTAGCTCAGTCTGTTGGGAGCTGGGCTAAGAAGCAGAGGGTTCTTGGTTTGAGCCCCCAGTGCACACAAAACACTGGTAGTGGGGGATCAGCTGACTGCCTCTGTGGGTGAAGGTGCCAGAACACCGTCAGGGCACTACCCAGGTACTCTTGAGCAAGGTACCAAACCCACAAATGCTCATACAGCTCCCTGCGATGAACTGGCGATTCATCCAGGGGGGGACCTGCCTTCACCCACTGTGTACCCTCCCCGTGAACCTGAAAGGGATGAAACAAAGAGAGCATCTGATGTCACACTTCAGCTTGACAGATATAACCTCAGCAGCCACATCCTTCCAAAAGCTGTTGCTGTAGTCACACAGAAAACTGGAGCTCAGCAGTCAGCTGAGGATGATCCACTCTGAAGTTGCTGCAACCTCTCAGCCCTCAGGGAGCTCATGGCCTCAAACCCGAAGACCTCAGCGCTCCAACAAACACAAGCTGTTGTCTCACATGACCCAGTGTGTCGTGTGCAAATGTAGCCTTTAAAACCGAGGAGAATGTTCCACATCATTACTTCAACCTTTTTCTTATATTTGGGGCAACAAAATTAAAGGCAACAGAAAGGCTCGAATAAGCAGATGCAGCAAACTTAAGTCCAAACAGTCATCTGTGGCTGCCTGTGCCCGATGGAGGTGCTGGCCCGAGCACACACACACCAACCTGGCAACCATTTACTTCTAATGGTCTGTCTAGGCTGCTGGTCAGATTCATCAACATGGCAGAACATATAAGGTGAGGCTAGCCTGCGCAAATTATGTAATTTCACTGATGTTGCATAATGATCCTGGCAGTTTCTACAAGTTCAGGAGGCCTGAGATGAGAACAGAAACAGACGGTGGCACAAACCTGCAGGTAAATATGAAGATATGAGCCCAGAATGGCTCTACTGCAGCTCTTCCTCCAGCATATGCATCATTCATTTACCTTTACTTTTGTGTGTCTGTACATGCCAGTTGT
>NC_079540.1:10634595-10732095 GCF_003711565.1 Takifugu flavidus
GTCATCAGGAGCCTTGTTCCCTTTATTAATGTGCTAATGCGATGTTCTGTCATTGTTTCAGCAGAAAAGAATAACGCCCTGTCGGAACCGCGTGAGGAAGAAAGCTTAACTAAGAAAGGAAAAAAGAAGAAGACGGTTCACTGGCCAGAGGAGGAACAGCTGAAACACTATTTCTACTTTGATCTTGATGAGACAGAGAGAGGTAACGTTGGTTTTGGTGGAAATCATTTGGTTGAACACTTTCCTACTGTGGCTCTGATAAAATATAGAGATAAAACATGTAAAGATGAGCTATTTAGAGTATTGGTTTGTGGTGCAGCCGTATTTTAGAGCCTGCAGAGATGATTTGTCTCCCTAATTATGTTCTGCTTTATTTCAAACTCAGTCAATGTCAACAAGATTAAGGACTTTGGTGAAGCTGCCAAACGAGAGCTGATGATGGACAGACAGACATTTGAGATGGCGCGTCGGCTCTCTCATGACACAATGGAAGAGAGGGTCCCATGGACCCCCCCAAAGCCCCTGACCCTGACTGGCAGCTTAGTCAACCCCGGGGTGAACAGCACAGAGAAGCATATCCAGCGAGATCGTGAGATGGGAATCCTGCAGGAGATATTTCTCAGCAAAGAAAGGTAAAAAAACTGTGTTTTATGAAGTTTGTCCACAGAAATTGGAGCCATATCGCACCAATTCAGAACAGTACTGGTCAACATATGTTCAAAGTGTGTGTGTGATTGCACATGCAAGCAGGTTGTATTTAAAACTGTTCCCTTTTTCAACATTAGTGTTCCCGATAGTCCACATGAACCAGAACCAGAACCTTATGAACCCATGCCTCCCCGTCTCATTCCTCTGGATGAGGTTCGTATAACCTAAACGTGCACTCGTTCGCATGGTTTTCCTCAGCGTATTTTGTAAATACGTATGTTCTTTTGCCTTCTTTTCTGTGGTTGTAGGACTCGTCCACACTCAACGACAGCTATCCTGAACACATGGACACCACACCTCCACAGGGTGCTGCTATGGGTCAAACTGAAAGCTCAAAGCTGCCACCTGTCCTGGCCAAACTCATGGACAACCTGAGCACCAGCAGTTATCGCAGTCCACAAACTCCAAACGCTGTCAACAACCCTGTGGCTCCTGCCGTAAATGTGCAGGAACTGTTATCATCTATCATGGTAAATACGCACAGGACCTGGTCCTCCTTGGTAGTGGCAGGCTGGGCCTGCTTTAGCCTTCAAATCTGCCTTAGTTCCTGAGAAGGTGCTGGAAACATTCCTCACACATGAGAGCATCCACAGCAGAACCCAGCAAACGCGTTCCTGACTTTGAGGTGTGGTTGCGATCGTTGCGTAATCATCAAAGTTGAGTTGGTCCACAGAGGAAATCCCACTTTAAAATGTCCTGGTGTTTCTGGGAATCCATGATGCCAGATTCACATCAAGGTTGGTGCCACCTAAGCACAGCCCTACATGCCCAGAGGCCCACTACAATTTCGTGATCATGGCTGGTCCATATGTGCATGTGGAGCCAACGTTCTGACCTCTGGCAGGTGAAGAACACTGATCATCTCTTCTTCATGGCTCCTGGGACATAATCATTCTATAAATAGGCATTGTGTCCTCAAGGTTGGTGCTAGCTAGGAATGGGAATTTTTGGGTTTCTCTTAAATTGATTGATAAAGCCTATAGTTGGTTAATGAGGCAAATGATGGCGCCAAAACAAGTTTGTACATGACAATGTCATTATGTGTGGAAAAAGGAAAAGATCAACTCATTCTAAAACACAAAGGCAAACATAAGGCAAAAAACAACCGTACTCTAAAAATTACCCTTACGTGACTAAATTTGTATAAAATGAAACCTTGGCCCGCTGTCCTTTCCTCCCAGAAAATTACCACAAAAAAATTGCCATTTTGGGTGCTTTTCAAAATAGAAACTCATTCTTTAGTAACTCTTATTAGCGAAACTACGGTAATTTCAAGGTATACAAAAATAAAACTTCTGAATCAGCTTGGGCTGGCTGCCTCTCTGCTCATTAAGGCGGCCATTTTAAAATACACAACAATATAAAATACACACTCATGCTTCACTCTGACACCTCCCTGAGTGTCTCTAAAACTGTTTCCTCCTCGTGGAGCTTCACGCTCAGGCCGTTGGCGTCTCATGGCTGGCATCGAGTCAAGCTACATGAAAACAAACGCCCCCGAGCGCTCGTCCCTTTATCCCCACAGACTTGGGAGTATATAAAGGAAGGGGATGGTCGGCGGGGGCATGATTCACCTCTGATTCACCGAACCGTTGCTGAGGAATGAAGGATTCAGTGAAGGAATCCCTTAAATGATTGGACTCTGCATTCAGTGCAGTCATGATGCTGATAGAGCAGCAGGGCCAGGAGACGATGGCAGCTACTGGGGACAGGGTCAGGGGCATGATCGGAGTCAGTGGGAGTAGTCTGATCCATGGACACCAGCTCCATCGGACAGGACTGTGCAGACCTGTGGTGCCAGGTACCTTCAGAGGAGCCCAGATGGGCCGATGTTGGGCGAATATCCAGAATAGGGTTGATTTGATGATGAGCAGGAGCAGCGTTCATGCTGCTCACAACATCGTGGAGCCGCACCTCAAGTCCTGCGCATCTCCAGCATTACGGCGCCACAAGTGCAAATCATTACCCACAATCCTCGGGTTCCTGTTGTCCGCAAACGATGGCGATGTGAGAAATGTTCTAATGGCAGCCTTTGTTTGTTAGGGTGTTTCTGGCAACCAGTCGACTGAAGACTTGATCAAGCAGCCTGACTTCTCAGACAAGATTAAACAGCTGTTGGGCTCCCTGCAGCAGACCCAGAACCAGGGTGCTCCTACTCCAGGTACTGACTTTCAGAGTATGGATCAGCATCTGCACATCGTGCCTGTTGCTCTTTGATGTTAAATCTGAATTCTTTTTCATCCAGTCAACCCAGGTTTGCTGGGACACGGTCCCAACATGACCGCCATGAACAACCTGAACATGCACATGCAGATGCCCATGAATGGTGGCTTCCCACCCAATAACTCCCCAGGAGGGCTCCGCTTTAATCACCCCCCTCCCCCCCACAACAACGGACCGGCTTTCAATACTGGTGGAGGTCCACGCATGATGGGGCCACCGCCAGGCCAGGGCCGAGGAGACAATGGCAACTACTGGGGAGACGACTCCATGCGAGGGGGACCCCCTCGGGGGGGCCATTTCCACCGAGGAGGGCGAGGGCGAGGAGCAGAGCCAGGCTTTAGGGGCCGAGGCCGGGGAGGACCCAGAGGAGGGCACAACAACATGAACGGTGTGTGGGACTCAGGATCTTCTCAATTCATTAAAATAATAAATGTGAAGTCAAGGAACAGTCGTGGCTGTAACATTTGGCAGATACACACATATACACGTTTACCCCTACGTACGCGTTCATCTCCAACCTCTCGCATGCTGACTGATGGCTGACTGTACGAGCCCCTCTGGCCACGCCGCAGCGTGTGACCACGACTTATTCAAAGCGTGGCCACGCGTTGACTCGGTCCTGGCCTGGCCACTTAGTTCTAGGAGATCATTTGCCTTCAGTAGCGCGACGCTTGGCTGTAACAAGCTGTCAGTCTTCAAATTCTGCTGTTGAGCTTAGTTATTCATCGCCATGGCGAGCAGAACCATGGCTTCCTGCATCCATCCCATCCACCAAGCTCCTCCAAGGCCTGTATAAGGCCGCCCACTATGATGCCGGGGCTTCCAGTTATCCTAAGAATCAACGTTGACCTCCAGGACATCAGCCTGCCCTTTGTCTTTAAGTCCATCCATGTTGATGGACGATGCCCAAGTTGAAGCTCATTCCTAAATTAAAATACAATGAAATCAATTCACACTGGGCCGTGTTAACAGTTCCTGCATGGAAACGAGGCAGCTGAGTGTTTGGGGGAGAGAATATGTGTTAATGTGTGCTGATGAATGCTAGCCACGCCTGTCCTGTCCTGTCCTGCTGAACGCTTTACTGGGTGGTTGAACTGGTTTTGTGTCCTCTCTTGGCAGACATGTCCAAAAGGCCTCTGTGTCGTCACTTTATGATGAAGGGAAGCTGCAGGTATGAGAACAACTGTGCTTTTTACCATCCCGGGGTGAACGGACCACCACTGCCCCCGAACCATCCGGCAAACAAGCAGCACAGCCAGCACCCGCAGCACGGACTGTGAACCAGCAGCTGCAGACAGCCGTGGACCTTCTGTGTGCACGCGAGTCTCACCTCTGTCGCCCCCCCCCCGGGGTGACCCCGAAGGAGATAACGAGCAGGTGGAACTGAGAGCCCAAGGCCGACTGATTTTATAGTCGTCGTTTTTAACAGGAGGACTGAAACGGGACAGGACGCTGCATCTGACTGAGCTCCGCTCCCCGATTCAGCTGCTCACGGGCCCCCTGTCAGCTCATCTCTGAGCGCAGCAGCGCCCCCTGCTGTCGAGGCCGTTATGTAAAACGTGGTCGTGTGGATGAAGCGCTCCGTGCGTCAGCTTTACTGTTTTCTGTGAAAACATTGACCTGCGTGTCTCTGTGGGACTTTTGGAATGTATTGTTTCCTGTTCCTTTCAGCTTGTGTTGTTGGTTTTTTTTTAAATCATTATTGGTTTTGATACAATATTGACCTTTATGTGTTTCTGTCTCCACAAAATATTTGAATGGGTGCAGAATACATTTGTCATTTTCAGTTGGATTTTGTATATGAGATATTCAATAAATGTTGAAAACAGGTTAACGTGCGTGGTGACTGTTTGACGCGCACGTTAGACGTACGACGCTGCATTTCCTGGAACAACGCAGATGTGCTGGTATTTGTTGTTTCTTCAAACAGGAAGTTACATCCTTTTCTTATGTTTGAGCTGCTTCTCAATGGCAGCTTGTTCCATCAGGCCCGGCCCAGCATTTCAAATATTGACCATGAAGCTGTGAACACACAGACACACACACACACACACAGAAGCAGGGACGTCCACAGAGAGCGTTTGGAGGCCTGAAGGACACCTCAGCACTCAAGAGTCTCCCACATCCTGGTTACCCGCCATCATTGCCCCAAGGCAATTATTGATTCAGGCCCACGATCTCTGGTGACGTCACCTGTCTATGAAGGAAGCTGCAGCAGGAATCCTGCATGTTAGCAAGACACGGCTCATGTGTGAAACACGCTCCGCACATGCTCCGTAGGCTGGTTGGCAGTTGGCAGAATTTCATTATTTACTGTTGTACTGCCCAACAAGTTCAGAATGGGCTTGAGACTGGGTTTAGACTGACTAGACTGGCTCTGGACTGGGTTTAGACTGACTTAGACTGGCTCTGGACTGGGTTTAGACTGGCTCTGGACTGGGTTTAGACTGGCTCTGGACTGGGTTTATATTGATGGTCTTTTTTTGGACTTAAACTGCTTTAGACTTGGTTTAGACTTCTTGGACCGGTTTAAACTGGGTTTACACTGTATAAAAAAGTGAGAACATCTTTTTGGAAGGTTACAAAATGTTGTAAAAGCTTGTTTTATATACCAAAGGTACCTCTGAAGACATCAAACACTTCCAGAACATTAAGAAGAAGTCCTTAATTACATAAAAATAATATCATTGTTATAAGTTCTCCGACCATACAGCCATCGTTGGACGTGTGTCGGAGGGGAACGAACTGGAGGACAGGGAGGTCATCACCAACTTTGTCGCCTGGTGTGAACTGAACCATCTGCGCATCAACACCAGCAAGACAAAGGAGGTGGTGATCGACTTCAGTAGGAAGGCTCCTCACACTGCACCCGTGAACATCCAGGGTTTGGACATTGAGATCGTAGAGGAGTACAAATACCTGGGTGTTCACCTCAACAATAAACTGGACTGGACTCATAACACAGACGCCCTGTACAAGAAGGGCCAAAGTCGTCTCCATCTGCTGAGGAGACTGAGGTCCTTTGGAGTGTGCAGGACACTGCTTCGGACTTTTTATGACTCTGTGGTGGCATTGGTGATCTTCTACGCTGTGGTCTGCTGGAGCTGTGGGAGCTCAGAGAGGGACAGGAAGAGACTCAACAAGCTGGTCAGAAGGGCTGGCTCAGTCCTGGACTGCTCTCTGGACCCCAATGACGAGGTGGGTGAGAGGAGGATGTTGGCCAAGCTGACATCAATTATGGACACCCCCTCTCACCCCTACACGAGACTGTGGGGGCCTTAAGCAGCTCCTTCAGCAGCAGACTGTTACACCCACGGTGTAAAAGGGAGCGTTACCGCAGGTCATTAATCCCAACGGCCGTCAGATTGTTCAACATGCACTACTCCTAATGCAGCACCAATAACCCAGGGTTGGCATATTTGCACTAACGAATCATCCTACCTCTGGAATGTCTTATTTGCACCTTCATTATTCTTCACACTGTCCGACACTCCTCCTGTACATAATTTCTGTATATACTGTACAACGTACATAGCAATGTACATGATATAAGAGTCTTTTTCTTTTCTTTCTTTTAGTACTTTTCTGTATTGTACACCACTGTAACGTGCAATTTCCCCGATGTGGGATCAATAAAGTCTTTTATCCTTTATCCTTATCCTTAATACAGATGACATACGTTACGTTATCATTTTACTGCTGTTTGTTTTGTCATCCCAAATTGGTTCCGCACCCACGTGTGGACACACGTACAGTCAGCCAGTGCGTGTGCAGGTGTGTCCCGGGGCGGGGATCTGACCCTTGCATTTCAAATACTCTGAATCAGATTGTTGACTTTGATATGGATTTCAGCCAATCACAGAAAGACCAGTCAGTGATGAAGACAGCTGTGCTGTGATCCACCTCAGCTCCATGTTCCACATCCAAAGAGGGCGGGACCTCAGAGGGGCAGAGGGCGGGACCTCAGAGGGGCAGGTATTTAAATACCCACCAGGTGATAGCGAGGCCACAGATCCTGGCGTTGTGGACCTTTGACTCCCTCCCGACTGACAGAACAGGTAGGATGCAGCTTATCTTTGTGTTTCATTTGATGCTCTACACACTCATCACACCGTGGTGGTGACCATGAGTTTCCTGGGTCTGGGATCCTCTGGGTGTGGTGACCGTGGTCACATCCTTGAGACGAGCAGATGAGATCTTCTCCCATCATCCTTTCATTCGGTGTGAACATCTCAACTGTACCGGTGTTTCATGTGTGTTTGTCATCTTCCGGAAGGCCTTGAAAATGATCCGAGCAGCGTTGTCAGCCTTCCTGGTCTTGGTGGTGGCGTGCACTGATGGCAAATACATCCCAAAGACTGGCAAGAGGATCCCTCAGACTCTGTCCAGAGGTTTGTTCCATTCTCTCAGACTCATGGCTGAATGATGACTGTGTCTGACAAGGATAACGAATCTGACCTCTGGAATGTGGCTGTCCAGGTTGGGGAGATCAGCTGATCTGGGCTCAGACCTACGAAGAGGCTCTGTACTGGTCCAGGTCCCGGTATGTCATCAAGACTTGCAGCTCTTTTGCTGATGCAAATGATGTCAATGGTTAAGTTGTAGCTGAAACTAACAAAAGGGAGCCTGTGTTTCAGCAACAAGCCTCTGATGGTCATCTTCCACCTGGAGGACTGTCCACACAGCCAGGGTGAGACCCGCCCCACAAACACACACCACAAATCATGGACCACGCCGTTGAGTCCCCTCTTTTCCCTCCCTTGCAGCCCTGAAGAAGACTTTTGCTGATGAAGTTGAGCTTCAAAGATCAATCGATGAAGAATTTATTGTCCTAAATCTGGTGGTGAGTTTGTCCAACTCAGAGACAATTAGGTGAATTCTAGCACGGTTTGGTTCATTAGTGAGAGCTGGAAAATCCCAAAGTCAATTTCACTTAAAGCCACGTGATGCGTGAAAGGACGGCACAAACATCTCCTCAGGTCTTCACTGTTTGGTGAAGGTGACCTTCTCTTTCTCCACTGACAGTATGAAACAACAGACAAGCACCTCTCCCCTGATGGACAGTATGTCCCCAGAATCATTTTTGTTGGTAAGAACTCCGAGTATTAAAGTTTATCAAGGACATTTAAGTGCATTTCCTGTTCTGTGGCCAACTGAGAGTTCGAAATTTCATGTTAAAATCAAGACGCATGTGAAATATGTTGTGTAAAACTGTGTGTACACAAATATTGACTCGTCCATTAATCTATTAATATTGCATTAACCTGGTTACACGCTCGTGCTTGACGGAGGTAAAAGTTTTAAAAAGAGAGACACTTTAAAGCGTCTCATCCTCACAGACCCCTCGATGACGGTCAGGGCTGACATCACCGGCCGCTACTCCAACAAGATGTACGCGTATGAAACAGGGGACATCAGACTCTGTAAGTAGTCCCTCAGCAGCTCACCGAAGCCGAGGCCAAGAGCGACAGGTAGAAAAGTGAACGCTTCTTGATTCTCCCCCAGTGATGAGCAACATGAAGAAAGCCAAAAAGCTCCTGAAGTCTGAGCTGTGACGATGAGGACGTCCCCAGGTCCCCTCCTCAGCTCCAGCGTATTATTTCTGAAGGCCTCAGGAACAGTTCAGCATGTGTGAGATGTTGCTTTCTGTTGTCTCTGCTGCTCAAGCAGAAGCTCTTTGAACTAAATAAATGTGGATATCTTCATAAAAAGGTGGACAGTCTCCCTTTTTGTTGCCAGCAGGTCACTGAAACGCGAACATCCACCACGCTGATGTCTAAATTACGTTTTTATTCTAGTTTTTGATGTTTTTTAAGTACATATAAAAGCAATGAAATAAAGAATTATGACAAATTTAGTGTCTTTTCTCAGATAACGAGATGATGTTTCCATTGAGGCAGGAGAGAAGCATCTTGTGTTATTAGCAATGACAGGCTAACCCCTCTAGGCTAACAGGCTAATCCCTCTAGCATACCATGAAGGACGAGCAGCATCAACTCTGATGACTGACAAAGTCAGATGAATTTTACAATCATTGAAGATTTTGTGTTGCGTTTCCATATGGTTTGCTAATCTATTGTTGGTTAGCATCTCTCGACCAGCTCCCTGGTCCTCGAGCCTCCAGATAGCAGCTTGTTAACGCCCCCCTTCCCTTCCGGCCTCAAGCCAGATAGACTCCGGCTCCATGCACAGCTGGAAATCTCTGTCCTGAGGCAGATTTAGAGTTGGCCGGTAATGTCTACTGCTTCTGACTGGGCTCACCACGAATGTGCAGGTTAAGGCATTACAACCCAGGACCCGCCTGTGGCCCCCACCATCGTATCTGTTTCATCCACACCAGACCAGACTTGTGGAAGCCTCGGTGCTTTGTGAGGCTTCGTCTCTCCACTCTTCCGTTGACTGACATGGGATCCCGGATGTTTCCGTACGGTCGCTCGGGATTCCTCCACCTTTGCAGAGGAACATTCAGCTGGATCTTCTGCATTTCTGGGATTTTGACAGCTGGAACGTGTTTGTTACTCTGGCATCAGTATTTTCCCTCGTTGAGTTTTAGTTCTGTGTCTCCCTGCCCCCATGAGCCTGGTCCTGCTTTAAGGTTTCTTCCTGTTAAAGACCATTTTTTCCTGCCACTGTTGCTTGTGGGGGGATCCAAGCCCATTGAGGAGTGCTGGTGTTGAGCCACAGCAGCCCAGCTAGCCTCCCAACAGCTGAGGGATGAGACAATGGATTCCTTCTTTAGGGGCCCAATTCTTCTCTTAGACTGACCTTGACGGTTCTTTTCTGCCAGCATGTTTCACTCCTGGACCTGATGAAGTCTTCTAGAACCTCCGTTGAAGCAGCACAAACATGCGTCATAATGAACGCTCCGTCCTGCAGCTACCAGAGTCTCGCCGAAGGCAGAAGAACGTGTAGCTGGAATCAACCCCACCAGACAGAAACGGCTTCAGAAAATCCACCACGTGTTTTATTGTACATTTCTGCCAGAGTTCTGATTAATACCTGCACGCTTACATAGAATCTGACAGTGGGATCTGCCTTAGTTAATGGAACCTGAACCTTTTAGACAGCATGAAGCAAAGATGACCAGTTAGACTCGACCACCACCCAACAGAGATGTCATTAACACGGGTCACCATGCACAAAATGTCTCCTTTTCCCCATTTTTCACATGTTTTCCTCTTTTTTTTCCCCCAATATGGGTTAACCAGCTCCTGCGTGTCCACCGAATGCTCCGACCCCACACACCCCGAGCAGGGCCTCAGTTCTTCTTCGTCTTTGGGGAATCATACTTCCTCTTGCTGGAGTACCAGAGGAGCAGCGGGATACCGATGGAGGGTAACGTCATCACTCCGAACGCAGCCCAGTCCAGCTAGAAAGCATAGAGGGGAAGTCATCTTTTCCAGTCTAAAAACATTAAAACTACGTGTGTTTCAGCAGCTGAAACGTGCGTGCACGACTCACATAGTGTGGTGAAAAACGACGGTCAAATTCCCTCTGAGCCAGGATGCCTCCCTGGCCGGGTGCACTAGTGAAGCCAACCTATAGAAGTAACAAACAGTTTAGGTGTCTTCATGTGCATTAATGGTTATGTTAACTGACTTACCACAACTTCTCCTCCCTCCTGGGCCACGTAGCTGACCGACGCAGAGGTGAAGTTGAAGTATCCGGCCTTTAGGGGGCGCAACACGACAGTGTGGGAGACATTACTGGCTCTGAAGGTTCCAGGGTTAAATGAAAAAGAGGTTTTGTGTTTGCAAGTTTGGTCCATGCACGAGTGAGTGGCTGTAAGCACATTGTGACTGTCAAGCACAAACAAAGCTCTTTCTAAAATTAACTTATACATTTCTAAAATCTTAAATCCACAACCAGCTAAAACCTTTAAAAAATGACTCGCTTAGAAATTTAAAGTCCAAAATTTGCACTGATGAAACACATTTCTGTTTAAAAATCAGCATTTCTTTCTGGTTTTAAAGAATATTTCTCTCTTTTGAGGGTAACAGGTCTATTGTAATGAGAACTCAGATTTCTTAACAATACCAACACTATTTGTAATTTATGACGCAACTTTGATACTACAAACTAAAAACCAATGAGCCGTACAAAATCAAAAAGGCAAAGTGGGAGGATACGGTGCAATTCTTTCCCATTTGACGTTCAACATTCCAGAAACAATCCCAAAATCTTCAGGGGGAAACGAATCGTCCGACAGTTCCACTTCCAGAGCAGCGCTAGAGACACGGAGCACAGAAAGGGAAGCATTTCTCACCAAAAACATCAGTGATGCAACCGTCACCTTAACAGGCAGAGGGTAGAAAAACACACACACTCTCTCTATCATGCAGACACACACACCTGCCACGAGGTTTCTTTGTAAATACATAATATTTAGAGCTGCACCCAAAGGATCAGACTTGATAAATATGAAATGATAATGGTGGTTTTGATAACTCAGAGCATCTTCGAATCAAAGAGCAGTTTCACTGATCACGAGCACCAGGTGGGGTTCGAAGACGTCATGACGAGCTTACCTGGATCCCACATTATAGATGTTGTACTGGAGGGTGAGGTCGCGGCCCTCCACAGCATACCGGTTCAGCAGGGATTTAGAGGCCAGTAGACGTGCCCCCTCTTCGGCCACGGACAGCCCCAGCAGAGCCAGGAGCACGAACACATGCACTTCCTTCCTCATCTGCAAGAAAGCTCACTCCATCATCTGTTCGCTCCCAACAACATCAACGCCAGGCTCACACTACAGTGACCTGATCATATCGCACAGATGTGACGCCGAACACCGCACAGTCATTTTGATGTTTGATTTTGATATTTAAACGAAGGAAAGACGAGTCTTTTCTGCAAAAGAAAGACGAAAGAAAGAAGAGTCTTGTCTGTAGGGGGCTAATCGCTGATTCAATCGCTTACGTGGACTAAAGAAGACTCTCCCTGGCCCGAATACACCAAAATACGCCGAACTACTGTCGCTCTCTCGTATCTCGTGTTAGACAAATCATTTTGCAATGTGTCTTTCTTCAGTTTGCGAGCTCAAAGAGTCAGAACATTGAACAGAACACATACGTACCGTTCTGTGGTTCTCCCGGAGTTTGAAAAAGAACCTGAGCGGAGCATGCGCACAAAGATCCCCTCGCTGTTCTGACGTGTCCAAGGGCCACCTCCGGGAAGAGCGCTCCCAGCACAGTGACCCCTGCTGGAAGGAGGTCGCAATTAAGATTAAGATCAAGATTAAGATAAACTTTATTCATCCCCGTGGGGAAATTGAATTGTAATAGCACCCTATACAAAGTATAGAAACAGAATAAATAAATACAGACGTTATAAGCATATATACAGCATATATTATAAGCATATATATATATATATATATGTATATATACACATAATATAAAATACAGTATACATATTATAAGCATTATAAGCATATATACATAAATATAGAATAAAATAGAAATGAAATTACAACATGAACATTACACAGTTATTGTTATTGGCTGGGTTTGGATGAGTTATACAGTCTGATGGCGGACGGCAGGAAGGACTTCCTGTACCGTCCTTAGAGCAGCGAGGCTGCAGGAGTCTGCTGCTGAAGCTGCTCCTCAGTTTGTCCACTGTGTTATGGAGGGGGTGGGAGGGACTGTCCATGATTGTCCGCAGTTTCAACACCATCCTGTCCTGACCACCTCGTCCAAGTTATCAATTTTACAGCCAACAACAGACCCTGCCTTTTTAATGAGTTTGTTGAGTCTGTTGGCATCCTTTGCTTTAATGCCTGCACCCCAGCACACTGCAGCAAAGAAGATGGTGCTAGCCATGACAGACTGGTAGAACATGTGGAGCATCCTGCTGCAAACACTGAAGGACCTGAGTCTCCTGAGGAAATAGAGTCTGCTCATGGCCTTCTTGTAGACAGCATCGGTGTTTGTGGACCACTCCAGTTTATTGTCCAGCTGAACACCCAGGAACCTGTAAAATGGGACTATTTCCACATCTTTCCCACTAATGCAGACTGGGGAGGGTGGGGACTTGCTTTTTCTGAAATCCAACACCATCTCCTTCGTCTTGGTCACGTTGAGCTGCAGACGGTTCTCCCTGCTCCACCTGACAAAACTCTCCACAAATTACATACACAATATATACTATCTTTTAGATTAGATTAGATTAAATTCAACTTTATTGTCATTACACATGTCACAAGTACAAGGCAACGAAATGCATCTTCAGTGTCAAGTGCATATATAACCTGTATGATTTCAATGACAAATTTTAAATACTAAAATAAGAGCAGTCGATCCAATTCTTTTTTTTCACACTAACTGTACATCTGTTTAATGTTGTATAAATGTATAATGCTCACGACACTGCCATATTTGCAAAGTACATGTTTCTTGATAAAATAAGACCACTTCCTTGTTTTCGGTAAAGTTCCGTGTTTTGAGAGCACTTTGAGTCGCTTTAAAGACACCAATTATGGCTTTCGTCGTCTGAAATGTTGCTGTTGCGTTTATGGGTCCAGAGAGAGATATACAGATATAACTAAAAATGTGTACAGAAATGGAGAAATCAAAACATCTCGTGTCTAATAGGGGTTGGTTCTTTTTTCTAATGTACGTCTTATGTATGTCTAAATATACGTATGTACATTTAGTACGTATAAATGTTCGAAGAGTTTGTAATAAACGCAGAGTCCCTGAACGCCCCATTCACCCCAACAACAGGAATTAGGAGGAGCCTCCGACACACCAAGAAGAACTTTCGAAAGGTAAACAGCGATGGAACTAACTCCGTTTTTCATCCTGGTTTTTGGTATACTGGGGCTAGGGCCCACAGTCAACCCAGGTAAGTCGCCTTTTACTCGTTTTTATTCTCACGCCAAGGAAGAAATGGTGTTACGGCTAAAAGTGAAAGCGAAAGTGACCGCGCTTCGTCGAACAATATACCAGTCTCGTGACATTAGAATATCCAGTTTATGCAATAAATCTAGCACGAATGCTTTATAAATTTATGACATCTATATGTTTTCTTTCTTTAAAGGCCTTATTTTTGTCTCTGTAAAATAAAAAGTCACAGCCCGTAGTTAATAGAAAAAATACGCCACATTGTCAGTGGCTGGCCGAGCATTTCACACCTAGGCCTTCAGTAGTGCTCCGTCTGAATCAACCCAACCCTCAATAACTATTTTATGGCTATAAAACTTACACTGCAGGTACAGCTGTGACACACATAAAATATCACCTAAATGACCTGAAAAAATTCAATATTATTGTGGCGAGTTAGGATTCATGGTTGCGGAAGAACTCAGACGCAGACTTCTGGCAGCTTATTCTACAGTTCGGCTGCAGAAGAGCGCCATTTTATTAAACACGGAACTGAAGACACGTGAACGAAGGGAGGTCTTCAATCACACACATAACCTGGCTTATGGTGTAAGAGTGCAACCAGTAATTAAAACAGTAATTAAATACAATTAAATACTATACAAATGTGTATGTGTAGATTTCCTCGTATCGGCTCCTCTCTCGCTCAACGGTGTCACAAAACTCCTTCACCCTTGCCAGACAAAACTGTACATCCAGTTTTTTGTCCTGTAGTATTGAAAAGAGCACATCCGAGTACTCAAAAATGCCATTAAACGCGTTAAGCAAAAAACAAAACTCAAAATCATCCAGACGTGCTTTAAATCCATCAGCACAGCGCACAGAGTCCTCATCATACTCGTCATGATGCTCCAGAATGTGATGAAACAGTTCCTTCATAGCATCTCTCTTCTCAAAGACTGTATTGACCACTCTGGATGTGTACTGCCACCGTGTCGGTGCCACACGAGGGAGACGCCGCTGGCAGATTTTGTCCAGTAGTTGCGTGCGCCGATCTAGAAAAAAATGCAGCAAGGCCACTGAGGTGGGCGAAAAAGATCTTGCATTCTTTAAGCTTTGACGCCCCCTGAGTCAATACTAAATTGAGCCGATGTGCATAGCAGTGTATGAATAAAGCCAAAGGTGGTCTCTCCTTAACTTTAGCCTGCACCCCATTTAATCCAGAAGACATGACCGCTGCGCCGTCAAAACCCTGTGCCACAACTTTACCCAGACATTCATTTTCCACCAAAAATCGGATGATAAGACCTGCAATGTCATCGGCTCGCTTCCCACTGGTAACATCTTCAAATCTGACAAACCGCTCCTTGACACCTGTGTCCGTTACATAACGCAGAACCAGCGCGAGCTGCGCTGCGTTACTCGCGTCTGTTGTCTCATCCACCATAACAGAGACAAACGGTGCTTTATTAACTTCCCTTCTGATCTCTTCCCCCATCACTTCAGCAATAGAAGTGATCAGGTCGTTTTGTATTTTGCCCGACGTCCCACTAAACACTTTATTAGTGGACAGGTGGTAATGTAAATCCGTGTTGCTCTCAGCAATGAGAGAAAGAAGCTCCACATAGTTTCCTCTGTTTTTGGATCCAGCGCTTTCATCGTGCCCCGAAATGAAAGTTCCTGCTTGCCCAAAAAATGACACAGTCTATCAGTCTTTTTAAGATTTCCCTATTTTTCTTCACCTTTTCGTTGTGAAGCTCCGTTTCCCTGCGCACTTGCTCGCTCAGCTGCAGATCCACTCTGGTTTCCCCGAAAGTTTTGGAAAGCACCGTCGCTTGTAAGTGTCCGGCAGTGCTTTGATGCCTCGTTGCTGCCTTGGTTAGGCAAGCCAAATTTACAAACCCAGTGTGGCTCCAAACACCACGTCGATCAGTGGCAAATAACAAGCACTCCCAGCAAGACAATTTGCAGCGTTCCTCGGAGCCTGTGAGCCCGGAGTACCGCTTGTAGTTAGCGGACTGAAAGTGGCGGACAAATCCTTTTCCCGGTTGCGACAGGCTTGCTAGCTTCGGAGTTGCCCGACCTTGCTTAACGATGTCCAGCTTTTCTTGAAAAGTCAGTCTTGAAAATGGCTTTGACAGTAAATCTGCGACCAAATCCATTTCTTCTCCTACTTCAGCCATCGTGGGTTGACAAAACCGCTATTAAATCAATACAACAATATCTTTGCTTGTGCAGCTCGCTACAGATGCAGTTTGCTAGCTCTGGCTCGTGCACTCTCTGACTATCCAATCAAAGCGCGTGAATATGCTGACGTACCTGCTAGAAGGCCTTGGGGTCGCCAACTCAAAATCTGATTGGTTGAAGCAACAGTTGGATCGACATTTTTTCTATGCTACAGGGCCTGCAGAACTGATTGTGAAGGCCTCCAGGCAGATTTCTCTGACCCTGGCAACAGATAGTGGCTGAAATGTGATTGGTTAAATGCTTGAATATGAAAATACACTTCTGGAAGCAGCGCAACCAGGGGGCTGGCAATGAAAGGAAGCGGACAGACCATTTGGAATTATTTAATACATATGGAATTATTTAATACATATTAATGGGCAAAATATTATTTGACTGATGTTAATTATATTTTGAAAATATAATTAACATCAGTCTGTGATTCAGATATTTTTAGGCCAGCAGAGAAGGCCTTGCAGGCCCTGACGGCCCACCACTGGTATTTGTATGTATTAATGTGTGTATGTGTTTGTATATATGTATGTATGTGTGTGTGTTTTATAATGACATTTGTTGCTCTCAAAATTGTCTGCAAGCGCTTAAGTCGAGTTTTGTTTTCTATAATATGCTTCAGCTTTCATGTATTGTTTGTGTTTGATTCTCAGAGAAACATTCCCTTCATTACATCTATACGGCGACCTCCCAACCTATCAGTCGTCAGGGTATACATGAGTTCACAGCCATGGGTGTACTGGACGGCAACGTGATCGACTACTTTGACAGTGACGCTCAGAAAAAGGTTCCCAGGCAGAAGTGGATGGAAAAGGAACTTGACAAGAGCTACTGGGAAAAAGGGACAGAGTCACGCAAGAGCAAGCAGCAGTGGTTCAAGGTCAACATCAACATTCTCAAGACTCGGTACAGGCAGAATGACTCAGGTGAGGACCATTAAAAGTCCAGGCTTTTAATGGGATTCAAGAATAGGAGATTTGATCAGGATAGTTTTTGACATGGCCAAGCCACAGGAAACGATTGCTATATGATTAATTGTATGCAGAAAATTAGCACAGACTTTAGATTATTCTCTATCAGCAACATAAGTGGCTTGTATTCTTTCAATGTTTCACTGTGCATTAAATCCCAGCTGCATACGGGCACAGGCAGGGTACAGTCACCAGCTCATTGCAGGGCCTATGTGAGCGTTTGGGGCTTTGCTACCTTGCTCAAGGGTACCGCGGCGGTGCTCCGAATGCGTCCTGCATGGCACCTCCCCTCCAAAGTTCTGTCTGCCACCGCCCATGACTTAATAAAAACCCTGAAATGAAAAAGTGGAATGCAGCTTGTGATTTATTCCACTCCCCTGCGTTTCAGACATCCACATCCTCCAGTGGATGCACGGCTGTGACGTTGACATCGATCACGATCAAACGACCTTTCTCCATGGCATCGACAAGTATAGCTACGATGGTGCAAACTTTCTGGCCTTCAATGAAAACCAGGAGATTTGGGATGCCCGCGATGATGCGGCGCGTGAAACCAAGACCAGATGGGACAAGGTCCAGGTCCTGAGGGAGTACACCATGGCCTATTTGCAGAAGGAATGTGTAACCTGGTTGACAAGATTTTTGGACTATCAGAACAAGAATGAAATCCCTGGTATGTATTGCAGACTATTTGCTCAGGAAATATCAACCTAATAGAAACTAAGTGACTCTGCTGGTACTGAGGGCTTCTCTGACAATGTTGGTTCTTGTTTTCCAGCTAAACCCGACTTATATGTGTTTACAACGGGTGCCAAAGATCCGACAAACATGGTGCTGAAATGCATGGCTACGGGTTTTACCCCAACAAACACCCTCCTCCAGATCAAAGTCGGTGGTCGGGTTCTAACCAGAGTGGACGGCTTGCACAGCACGGATATTCTGCCAAATGGAGACGGCACGTTTCAGAAAACAGACTATGTGGAGATTCCAAGGAGTGATAATTCCGATTATTACTGCGAACTAAGTCATCCTCCTTCCAGTCTGCGTGTTGTGAAGTTTTGGGGTAAGAATCTTTGTCTTCTTTTTAATGTACACACATTTCATTACTGCGTATTAAGAGCAGTCTAAAAAGATGAGTGTGGGAAGTGAATGTCCCATTTTTATGTTGAGGAAGAGGCCTAAAAAGTGTTGCTGTGTTGTAGATAAGAAAGCTCCAGACGACACCACAAAAATCCTGCTAGCAGTCGGAATTTCCCTCCCAGCTGTGATCCTCATCGGAGGCCTTCTCATCCTGGTCATTAAGAAGTTCTGCATCGGTAAGTGCAGCAGTTTGCCAGCAGATGTTTGAACACCTGCATGAAGAACAAATGTGAAGCTTGTATTAAAAACGTTTCTGATTCTTCTTAGTTTAACCAAAAAGCATCAACAGAAACAACTTGTCCGACTGTGATTAATAATTGTGTGTGTGTGTGTGTGTGTGCGTGTGTGTGTGTGTGTGTGTGTGTGTGTGTGTGTGTGTGTGTGTGGTGTGTGTGTGTGTGTGTGTGTAGGTAAACCCAAGCAACCTGCCGTGTCAATCTCTGGTTCTGACAAGGGGCTCCTGAAGGACAAGGACAAGGGTCAGTTTGTTTCGATGACACTGAAGAGAGAACGTGCTTCCTGATTATAACACGATGGGAAATAAGTCAGATTTGGATACTGGTGTAAAATCTAGTCGCGAGATCGTCAATTTTGAATCGTGAATCCTTTTTTGATGTAACACAGAAGCATCGATCAGTTTCATTTGACATAAAAGTTATTTGAGCTTGTTGCTTTGCTGTTATATTGGAAAATCAAATAAGGTTTATCACATTTAGGAGGTTGTGAATTGGATCAGATCAGGACCATTAAAATGAGACTGGGCCCAGTGCAGCAGCTGAATAGAGGTTCTTTTTCTCTGCAGATTCCGGATCGCAGGACTCTGGGCTCTCCTGTGAGTATCTCTGCTGTCTGAGTGAAAGCTGAGCTACAAATGAGGCACTAGAACCACACGTTAGAACCCAGTTCTGGAGAACATTGTCACATCAGCCACATGTCCTGTGTACCCGAGAGGTCCTCGATGGACATTATATTTTCAAAAAGAGACATTTTAAATTGGATAAATTGGAACCCCCCCCCCCCCCCATCCCCCTTTCTTCTGGAACAGAGGTTAGTTGAATGAAGTTAAATCAAATTGTGTTGTTTTTTCTTCCTGTAGCACAAACATCTAAGTCCAATGAGGAAAAAGAGTGTGAGGTGAAGCTCTGCGACCCAAACTCCCGTGAAGTGGACTGTGAAGCGCCATAAGAAGCAGGAGGACACGAAGAGAGGGTCGATGGGCATTTTAAGCTTGTGTATATAGAGAATATGCAGTTACAGCCTTTATTTTAGCACGTTTCTAGATCACATCTGTGGTTTCACGAGTGGAGCAGAGCATCGTCCAGCAGTGGACAATCATCAAGATTTCCTTATCTCACCAGCGACATTTTCGATTTCATGCTTTTTGTTTTTTCCTCCTCTCTTTTTAAATTCTGAGAAGAAAATAAGAAACAGCGCTTCTATATCCAGAGAGCAAATTACTTGCTGAGCACGTCGCGCTACAACTGCTCGGAGAAATGTTGTTTTATGCTAATCTTTATTCATTTTGATACATTTTTAATATGCTTTGATAATGAATCATGTTAGATGTGTGTGCTGTAGAACATTAGGGTAAAAGGTATTATTGCCATGTTACACTTGATTTAAGATTCAAATGATCATTGTGAGTTTCATCAATAAAGGATTACCCTACAGAAACCTTGTTGAAGCTTTGCATGTGAGCTTAAGAGGCTCTGATTTCAGAACCCTGGGCTCAGCTGCACTCCCAGCCTGAAGAGGACACGATGAATTCAAACAGCAACAAGGTGAGGCCAGTAACAAATATGCCAGTACAACAATATATCCAGGCCTGGATGAATATGAAGCTCAGTAACTTCAGGCACAATAAACACGATCAAAGTTCAAATTGTAGCAAGACTACTTCCTGAAGGACGTGGCACAGTCGAGAGCTACACTTTGAACTTTGATTGTGTTTATTATGCTCGATTAAAACACAGTTCTAAACACTTTATTTCATTCAGCTCTTTAGCTTTGCACTGACTCCTGTGCCTGAAGTCACTGAGCTGATGAATCACGTGTTTATTCAAATCATAACTCCAAAAATGTTCAACTGGTTTGGAATTTGTTTTACATGGATTATTCATTTGCGTTATTGTAACCGACCTCATAAATGGGGGTAATTCCCTAGCAGAGAAGATGTGATAAAAGCATGTTGTTTTGACCGGACACTTGGTATTATCATTCAGTTTAATATGAATTCAGAGTTGTTGAAATGTGCCTTTATTTTTATTTTTTTAGGATTATAAAAATTCTGTTTCCTTTTTCACTCTGTTATCAGATTCAGTCATGTTTTGTTTTAGATACTTTTACATTTTTCAGCATTGGTCAAACGCTTCCTAACAACCACCACTAGAAAATTGGTCACAGGCTGATCACAGCTTGGTTACATTACCACTTATTTTAGAATCTATGCCCGCATTTATCATTGTTTAATAATTTAACTGATTGATAGATCTGGATGTGCTGGTCATAATTATAGTTATAGTTGCACTTTATTCCTTCTATTTTCCTTTTCACTTTCTTTCTTTCTGTCATCTTCATCTTTTCAGCTTTCTTTTCCACACACCAACCAAAACACTTAATCTTGCTTTTCCTTCCTTCCCAGGTGAGTTCTACAGCGCTTCTTGCTGCTGCAGTCAGTTTCCGCCAATTACCCACAATGCAACTCACGCACCTTCAAAATAAAATGTATGTTAAAATAAAAGTATTGACCCATGAACATAGGATTTGACAACCAAATAACCCCATTACGCTTGCCCTGCCCTCCAAATGTTGACATTTTTTACCCTTCAGTCCTGCCATGCGTGCTGTATTTTAAATAAGTAAGTGTCAAAGGGTGCACACAAGGAGAACCTTTTATCAGGCTTTGACAGGTTTGTTTTACAAAACTCTGTTCAGTTCATGCAGAGAAGGATTTGAGTCATGGAAATTCTGGAAGAAACGGTTTAATCTCTGTGGCAGTAAAAACAAGGCCTGACCTGCTTCGGCAGTCTTGATGGGGGCCGTTGTAGAGCTGATTTAAATAAAATAACTGGGATAATATATAATGACTTGAAGTATCCGGCCTTTAATATCCAGACAGTGTGGGAGACATTACTGGCTCTGAAGGTTCCAGGGTTAAATGAAAAAGAGGTTTTGTGTTTGCAAGTTTGGTCCATGCACGAGTGAGTGGTTGTAAGCACATTGTGACTGTCAAGCACAAACAAAGCTCTTTCTAAAATTAACTTAGAAACTCCTAAAATCTTAAATCCACAACCAGCTAAAACCTTTAACAAAATGACTCGCTTAGAAATTTAAAGTCCAAAATTTGCACTGATGAAACACATTTCTGTTTAAAAATCAGCATTTCTTTCTGGTTTTAAAGAATATTTCTCTCTTTTGAGGGTAACAGGTCTATTGTAATGAGAACTCAGATTTCTTAACAATACCAACACTATTTGTAATTTTTGATGCAACTTTGATCCTATCCAAGGTAGTTTTCTCTGTCAACTGGACTGGGTTTCTTCTCTTGAAGACGTTTCGCCTTCTATCCAGAAGGCTTCTTCAGTTCTGAAATCGCTTGGGAGAGAGCTTGAAAATATATAGCCCCTGTGGACCATTTGCATGCTAATGATCCGGGTGGTCACCTGAGAGTCGTTAGCAGGGTCGTTGGTCGGGTCGTTCACCTAGTTTCTGTTGAGGTGTCTCCCCTTTGTCTGCTGGGTCACATGGTGATGAGTCACTGGGTCTCCTGGAATGGTGTGAATGTTTGTTTTGCTGTTGGAAGGAGTGGAGGACTGCATTGTATGTGGGTGATAGGAAGTGCCTCAGGCCACCACCTCTGTTCAAGGATGGTTTCTCCAATTTAACATGGATAGCTTCCTTAACCCCCCTTTCAAACCAGCGGTCTTCTCTGGCCAGTATCCTTACTTGGCTGTCCTCGAAGGAGTGCCCACTCTCCTTTAAGTGTAAGTGGACTGCTGAATCCTGACCCGAAGAGGTGGCACGTCTGTGTTGTGCCATTCTTCTGTGGAGAGGTTGTTTGGTTTCCCCAATGTACAGTTCCTTGCATTCCTCCTGGCACTGTACAGCATAGACAACATTACTTTGTTTGGGTCTTGGTGTCTTGTCCTTTGGGTGTACTAACCTCTGTCTGAGAGTGTTGCTGGGTTTGAAATGAACCGGTATGTCGTGTTTCTGGAGGATCCTCCTAAACTTCACCGAGACTCCAGACAGGTAGGGGATGGAAACGCTGCGACGTTTGTTTCTCTCCTCCTCTCCTTTGCTGAGGTCTCGCTTTCTTGAGGTCCTGGTGAAGGCCCAGTCTGGGTAGCCACATGTTTTGAGAGCTGTCTTAATGTGGTCCTGTTCCTTCTTTCTGCCTTGGGATGTGGTGGGTATTTCTCTGGCCCGGTGTTGGAGGGTTCTGATCACTCCCAACTTGTGTTCCAGTGGATGGTGAGAGTCAAACTGGAGGTACTGGTCAGTATGTGTAGGTGTAGAGAAATACCCACCACATCCCAAGGCAGAAAGAAGGAACAGGACCACATTAAGACAGCTCTCAAAACATGTGGCTACCCAGACTGGGCCTTCACCAGGACCTCAAGAAAGCGAGACCTCAGCAAAGGAGAGGAGGAGAGAAACAAACGTCGCAGCGTTTCCATCCCCTACCTGTCTGGAGTCTCGGAGAAGTTTAGGAGGATCCTCCAGAAACACGACATACCGGTTCATTTCAAACCCAGCAACACTCTCAGACAGAGGTTAGTACACCCAAAGGACAAGACACCAAGACCCAAACAAAGTAATGTTGTCTATGCTGTACAGTGCCAGGAGGAATGCAAGGAACTGTACATTGGGGAAACCAAACAACCTCTCCACAGAAGAATGGCACAACACAGACGTGCCACCTCTTCGGGTCAGGATTCAGCAGTCCACTTACACTTAAAGGAGAGTGGGCACTCCTTCGAGGACAGCCAAGTAAGGATACTGGCCAGAGAAGACCGCTGGTTTGAAAGGGGGGTTAAGGAAGCTATCCATGTTAAATTGGAGAAACCATCCTTGAACAGAGGTGGTGGCCTGAGGCACTTCCTATCACCCACATACAATGCAGTCCTCCACTCCTTCCAACAGCAAAACAAACATTCACACCATTCCAGGAGACCCAGTGACTCATCACCATGTGACCCAGCAGACAAAGGGGAGACACCTCAACAGAAACTAGGTGAACGACCCGACCAACGACCCTGCTAACGACTCTCAGGTGACCACCCGGATCATTAGCATGCAAATGGTCCACAGGGGCTATATATTTTCAAGCTCTCTCCCAAGCGATTTCAGAACTGAAGAAGCCTTCTGGATAGAAGGCGAAACGTCTTCAAGAGAAGAAACCCAGTCCAGTTGACAGAGAAAACTACCTTGGATACAATGACCTGGATGACTGAGAATTTACACAGACAACTTTGATACTACAAACTAAAAACTAATGAGCCGTACAAAATCAAAAAAGGCAAAGTGGGAGGATACGGTGCAATTCTTTCCCATTAGACGTTCAGCATTCCAGAAACAATCCCAAAATCTTCAGGGGGAAACGAATCGTCCGACAGTTCCACTTCCAGAGCAGCGCTAGAGACACGGAGCACAGAAAGGGAAGCATTTCTCACCAAAAACATCAGTGATGCAACCGTCACCTTAACAGGCAGAGGGTAGAAAAACACACACACACTCTCTATCATGCAGACACACACACCTTTTATCATGCAGACCACACACAGGTTTCTTTGTAAATATATAATATTTAGAGCTGCACCCAAAGGATCAGACTTGATAAATATGAAATGATAATGGTGGTTTTGATAACTCTGAGCATCTTCGAATCAAAGAGCAGTTTCACTTATCACGAGCACTTTGAGTCGCTATAAAGACAGCAATTAGGGCTTTTGTCGTCTTAAACTTCGCTGTTGCGTTTATGGGTCCAGAGAGAGAGAGAACTGTACAGATATAACTATAAATGTGTACAGAAATGGAGAAATCAAAACATCTCGTGTCTAATAGGGGTTGGTTCTTTTTTCTAATGTACGTCTTATGTATGTCTAAATATACGTATGTACATTTAGTACGTTCGAAGAGTTTGTAATAAACGCAGAGTCCCTGAACGCCCCATTCTCACCAACAACAGGAATTAGGAGGAGCCTCCGACACACCACGAAGAACTTTCGGAAGGTGAACAGCGATGGAACTAACTCCGTTTTTCATCCTGGTTTTTGGTATACTGGGGCTAGGGCCCACAGTCAACCCAGGTAAGTCGCCTTTTACTCGTTTTTATTCTCACGCCAAGGAAGAAATGGTGTTACGGCTAAAAGTGAAAGCGAAAGTGACCGCGCTTCGTCGAACAATATACCAGTCTCGTGACATTAGAATATCCAGTTTATCCAATAAATTTAGCACGAATGCTTTATAAATTTATGATATCTATATGTTTTCTTTCTTTAAAGGCCTTATTTTTGTCTCTGTAAAATAAAAAGTCACAGCGTGTAAATAGAAAAAATACGCCACATTGTAGGCGATTTATATACAAATCATATATCTGTATTTGTATGTATTAATGTGTGTATGTATGTGTTTGTATATATGTATGTGTGTGGGTGTGTTTTATAATGACATATAGAGTCAGCAGAATGGAAATGACAAGGTCCGAGCAATAAACACGCACCCCGCCCGACATCAGATTATATATCTGTTGCTCTCAAAATTGTCTGCAAGCGCTTAAGTCGAGTTTTGTTTTCTATAATATGCTTCAGCTTTCATGTATTGTTTGTGTTTGATTCTCAGAGAAACATTCCCTTCATTACATCTATACGGCGACCTCCCAACCTATCAGTCGTCAGGGTATACATGAGTTCACAGCCATGGGTGTACTGGACGGCAACGTGATCGACTACTTTGACAGTGACGCACAGAAAAAGGTTCCCAGGCAGAAGTGGATGGAAAAGGAACTTGACAAGAGCTACTGGGAAAAAGGGACAGAGTCACGCAAGAGCAAGCAGCAGTGGTTCAAGGTCAACATCAACATTCTCAAGACTCGGTACAGGCAGAATGACTCAGGTGAGGACCATTAAAAGTCCAGGCTTTTAATGGGATTCAAGAATGGGAGATTTGATCAGGATAGTTTTTGACATGGCCAAGCCACAGGAAACGATTGCTATATGATTAATTGTATGCAGAAAATTAGCACAGACTTTAGATTATTCTCTATCAGCAACATAAGTGGCTTGTATTCTTTCAATGTTTCACTGTGCATTAAATCCCAGCTGCATACGGGCACAGGCAGGGTACAGTCACCAGCTCATTGCAGGGCCTATGTGAGCGTTTGGGGCTTTGCTACCTTGCTCAAGGGTACCGCGGCGGTGCTCCGAATGCGTCCTGCATGGCACCTCCCCTCCAAAGTTCTGTCTGCCACCGCCCATGACTTAATAAAAACCCTGAAATGAAAAAGTGGAATGCAGCTTGTGATTTATTCCACTCCCCTGCGTTTCAGACATCCACATCCTCCAGTGGATGCACGGCTGTGACGTTGACATCAATCACGATCAAACGACCTTTCTCCATGGCATCGACAAGTATAGCTACGATGGTGCAAACTTTCTGGCCTTCAATGAAAACCAGGAGATTTGGGATGCCCGCGATGATGCGGCGCGTGAAACCAAGACCAGATGGGACAAGGTCCAGGTCCTGAGGGAGTACACCATGGCCTATTTGCAGAAGGAATGTGTAACCTGGTTGACAAGATTTTTGGAATTTCAGAACAAGAATGAAATCCCTGGTATGTATTGCAGACTATTTGCTCAGGAAATATCAACCTAATAGAAACTAAGTGACTCTGCTGGTCCTGAGGGCTTCTCTGACAATGTTGGTTCTTGTTTTCCAGCTAAACCCGACTTATATGTGTTTACAACGGGTGCCAAAGATCCGAGAAACATGGTGCTGAAATGCATGGCTACGGGTTTTACCCCAACAAACACCGTCCACCAGATCAAAGTCGGTGGTCGGGTTCTAACCAGAGTGGACGGCTTGCACAGCACGGATATTCTGCCAAATGGAGACGGCACGTTTCAGAAAACAGACTATGTGGAGATTCCAAGGAGTGATAATTCCGATTATTACTGCGAACTAATTCATACTCCTTCCAGTCTGCGTGTTGTGAAGTTTTGGGGTAAGAATCTTTGTCTTCTTTTTAATGTACACACATTTCATTACTGCGTATTAAGAGCAGTCTAAAAAGATGAGTGTGGGAAGTGAATGTCCCATTTTTATGTTGAGGAAGAGGCCTAAAAAGTGTTGCTGTGTTGTAGATAAGAAAGCTCCAGACAACACCACAACAATCCTGCTAGCAGTTGGAATTTCCCTTGGAGCTGTCATCCTCATCGGAGGCCTTCTCATCCTGGTCATTAAGAAGTTCTGCATCGGTAAGTGCAGCAGTTTGCCAGCAGATGTTTGAACACCTGCATGAAGAACAAATGTGAAGCTTGTATTAAAAACGTTTCTGATTCTTCTTAGTTTAACCAAAAAGCATCAACAGAAACAACTTGTCCGACTGTGATTAATAATTGTGTGTGTGTGTGTGTGTGTGTGTGTGTGTGTGTGTTGTGTGTGTGTGTGTGTGTGTGTGTGTGTGTGTGTGTGTGTGTAGGTAAACCCAAGGACTCTGCCGTGTCACTCTCTGGTTCTGACAAGGGGCTCCTGAAGGACAAGGACAAGAACAAGGGTCAGTTTGTTTCGATGACACTGAAGAGAGAACGTGCTTCCTGATTATAACACGATGGGAAATAAGTCAGATTTGGATACTGGTGTAAAATCTAGTCGCAAGATCATCAATTTTAAATCGTGAATCCTTTTTTGATGTAACACAGAAGCATCGATCAGTTTCATTTGACATAAAATTTATTTGAGCTTGTCGCTTTGCTGTTATATTGGAAATTGGATCAGATCAGGACCATTAAAATGAGACTGGGCCCAGTGCAGCAGCTGAATAGAGGTTCTTTTTCTCTGCAGATTCCGGATCGCAGGACTCTGGGCTCTCCTGTGAGTATCTCTGCTGTCTGAGTGAAAGCTGGGCTACAAATGAGGCACTAGAACCACACGTTAGAACCCAGTTCTGGAGAACATTGTCACATCAGCCACATGTCCTGTGTACCCGAGAGGTCCTCGATGGACATTATATTTTCAAAAAGAGACATTTTAAATTGGATAAATTGGAACCCCCCCCCCCTTTCTTCTGGAACAGAGGTTAGTTGACTGAAGTTAAATCAAATTGTGTTGTTTTTTCTTCCTGTAGCACAATCATCTAAGTCCAATGAGGAAAAAGAGTGTGAGATGAAGCTCTGCGACCTGAACTCCTGTGAAGTGGACTGTGGAGAGCCATAAGAAGCAGGAGGACACGAGGAGAGGGTCGACGGGCATTTTAAGCTTGTGTGTATAGAGAATATGCAGATACAGCCTTTATTTTAGCACGTTTCTAGATCACATCTGTGGTTTCACGAGTGGAGCAGAGCATCGTCCAGCAGTGGACAATCATCAAGATTTCCTTGATGACATTTTCGATTTCATGCTTTTTGTTTTTTCCTCCTCTCTTTTTAAATTCTGAGAAGAAAATAAGAAACAGCGCTTCTATATCCAGAGAGCAAATTACTTGCTGAGCGCGTCGCGCTACAACTGCTCAGAGAAATGTTGTTTTATGCTAATCTTTATTCATTTTAATACATTTTTAATACGCGTTGATAATGAATCATGTTAGATGTGTGTGCTGTAGAGCATTAGGGTAAAAGGTATTATTGCCATGTTACACTTGATTTAAGATTCAAATGATCATTGTGAGTTTCTCTCATCAATAAAGGATTACCCTACAGAAACCTTGTTGAAGCTTTGTATGTGAGCTCAAGAGGCTCTGATTTCAGAACCCTGGGCTCAGCTGCACTCCCAGCCTGAAGAGGACACGATGAATTCAAACAGCAACAAGGTGAGGCCAGTAACAAATATGCCAGATGGATCTTTACTTCAAGACGAGGAAATGAATGTCTTTAAAGGGTGTGTGTGGCACAGTCGAGAGCTGGCCTCGATCACAAGGGAATTCTTCATCCAGGCCTGGATGAATATGAAGCTCAGTAACTTCAGGCACAATAAACACGATCAAAGTTCAAATTGTAGCAAGACTACTTCCTGAAGGACGTGGCTCAGTCGAGAGCTACACTTTGAACTTTGATCGTGTTTATTATGCTCGATTAAAACACAGTTCTAAACACTTTATTTCATTCCGCTCTTTAGCTTCCCACTGACTCCTGTGCCTGAAGTCACTGAGCTGATGAATCACGTGTTTATTCAAATCATAACTCCAAAAATGTTCAACTGGTTTGGAATTTTTTTTACATAGATAATTCATTTGCGTTATTGTAACCGACCTCATAAATGGGGGTAATTCCCTAGCAGAGAAGATGTGATAAAAGCATGTTGTTTTGACAGGACACTTGGTATTATCATTCAGTTTAATATGAATTCAGAGTTGTTGAAATGTGCCTTTATTTATTTATTTTTAGGATTATAAAAATTCAGTTTCCTTTTTCACTCTGTTATCAGATTCAGTCATGTTTTGTTTTAGATACTTTTACATTTTTCAGCATTGGTCAAACGCTTCCTAACAACCACCACTACAAAATTGGTCACAGGCTGATCACAGCTTGGTTACATAACCACTTATTTTAGAATCTATGCCCGCATTTATCATTGTTTAATAATTTAACTGATTGATAGATCTGGTGACCTAATCTCTGGATGTGCTGTTCATAATTATAGTTATAGTTGCACTTTATTCCTTCTATTTTCCTTTTCACTTTCTTTCTTTCTTTCTGTCATCTTCATCTTTTCAGCTTTCTTTCCCACACACCAACCAAAACACTTAATCTTGCTTTTCCTTCCTTCCCAGGTGAGTTCTACAGCGCTTCTTGTTGCTGCAGTCAGTTTCAGCCAATTACCCACAATGCAACTCATGCACCTTCAAAATAAAATGTATGTTAAAATAAAAGTTATTGACCCATGAACATAGGATTTGACAACCAAATAACTTCATTCCGCTTGCCCTGCCCACCAAATGTTGATATTTTTTACCCTTCAGTCCTGCAATGCCATGTATTTTAAATAAGTAACTGTGCCTATTGTTTTAATTGCTTTCTAAACAAATCCAAATAAACAGCACAGAAAGTAGTTTTGCAGGAAAAAACCCCCCCCGCAAAATATAATCAATATGCTTCTGTATTAGATGGGGTTACTGATTATTTACCATGAAATCATGTGTTTGTGTTCCTTGTGCATGTCTGATAACAAATCAAAAAGTTCAAAATGTATTTTAATTTAATTTTTAGGAAAGGTTGATAGCCAAGGAAGTGCTGATTACATTTTAGTGACTTTCTAGTGATGTTCCAAAGTCAGCTAGGGGCTTCGATCATATAGCAACATACGTAACATATGTAACCCTGTATTGCTACTGCAATGGATAGATAGATGATAGATAAATAAATAGATAGATAGATTGATTCGTTGTTTCAGTAATTCTAGATAGAGAGGACATTTATCTTTAGTAATATATGTACCAAATCAATCCTCTGTTCTTAAAACCGTCCTGAAGTTTGGAAGGTTTCCGTTAACCACCTGACCGGAAACCAGCGCGTTTGCTGCTGACGTCACCGAGGTCAACGAGACGTCACCGCACGAGACGAAGCGAAAATGGCGACCGTGTATCAGAGATATAATCTGTAAGTAGACAGAGGAGGTGAGGGGCTTGTGTGGTGTCTGTTGTCATTAACAAACGTCCCGGACAGGCGGAGGAGCCGCGGCGGAGCCTTTGGGGCCGCGCACGGAACGTTAGCGTGGCCCGGCGACACACGGCTCAGGGCTGAAGAAGCAGCCAAGTTTCGCATAATGGTCAACAAATTTGCTCCGACGCCCCTCCGCACTTGTCCGGCTGTGGGCGAGTGTGTGCGGGGTTGCGTTGCTCCTCCACCGCTCCTGTGGACGCGCTCCGTCTGCGTTGTAACTTCACCCATAGTCCAACTTTAAGGTGACGACGTGACAGTTTCTGACATCTGAGAGGACGCAGAAGCGGCTTATGACCTAAATATACCTTCTATTATATTTCATATATCATATTTAAGTTTACCGGGCCCATGTTTAAAGTGGGCACCCCTCATTCCTTTCAGCTTGTCTGTCCTAAGACAAAAGCTTTACACCTGGTGACATTTTAGGCCAACAACACATAATAAATGTGCCTTTAACTGTTTAAATTATTGCCACTGAAACCAGAGCATACATGTTGAGAGGAACCAGGTACAAAGATAGAAATTCAGACTCATTTGAATAACCACATGTGCATAGAACAAAACTATAGAACATTTGGAGCTTCTACCTTCAATAAAAATGTCTAGGTCACAGCATTATAGTGGGACTTTAAACTAAAATGTTACAATGAGGCCATTCATGTCATTCGCTGGGATATACTGGAAACAGATGTAAGCAAGCAACCATGGAATACACTCATTTATGTTCATTCTGAAAGGAAGAGAAAGAAAATCCCACTTTGACATCTGACAGGGGCAGAAGAGCATGGAAGAGTTTTATGTGACTGCAGGTTAGCAGTGGTGCACACACTTAACCCGAGTTCTGACCATCGCCATGGCGAAACAGAGTCTGGCCTGTGTGGTTACCAAGTATTTAACAGAGTTATAAAGCTCTGTATTGTATTATTATAGGCAAGCCTCTTGGCATCCTGGATTAAAAGATTTAACTCATTTGAATTAGCTGCATTTTTGCTTACTGCAACATTTCTTATTTTTACCAGCTTTGTTGATTTTTATTAATACGCCCCTTGTTTTTGGATTGCCCATCATTTATGTCAGTTGTTTCCTGTTATTGTGCAGCTTTAGATGGTCCACATCTTATAGTGATGGTGTCTCTAATAAGTCCTAATGCTGTTGTCCTCTATATCAGCCCATGTGGAATGTCTCTTGTCAATAATAAATGTTAAATGAAAGAGGCCACAGTGGTTGGATTAAAGGCGTTCATTAAGATTATGATGTTGCTTTGTAATATACATATGCACACATTTGGGGACCTTCATATTTTCAGGGTTATTGGAGAATCTTTAAATGTTCTCTTTGTCCTCTCTCAGGCACACAACCCCAGAGAAGTTTTTCATCGAGGCCTGCGATGATGGGGCGGAGGCGGTGCTGGCGATTGACAGGGTCTCCAATGAGATGACTCTCACAGGTGGGAAATGTGAGCGGATGCTACTGGTGATTTTCAAAAATGAACACAACTGTGGAGGACATGGAAACACCGTAGTTAAAGGCTGTTTTTCTCTGGAAAGAAAAGGCTGAAATCACAACACAATAAGCCCTTTCAATTGGCAAAAAATCCAAACACGTTATAACATGCAAACTCCAGATGATCCTTTACCAAAGTATACACACTATAAGTACACAACTTCAGTATGCACAAAGCCTGTAATTGCAACGTGGATGTAACATTTTAACCAATACTAACAACAGTAGAGTGCCTCAAATATTGTTGACATACTAAATTTATGTTCTGCTCAGCAAAGGAAGTGCAAAATGTAGGCAGGGAAAGGAGTTAGCACTGGTGGCTCACTAGCCTGCCCATTGTGTGCACAGAGAAAACAAGTTGAGCCAGGCTATTTATGGATGTAGTAACAATCCCAACAAGGTGGCTGTTAAAAGATTCCATGACCAGGAAGTCACTGGAATCTTTTTTTGTTTTACAAACAGTGTTAGAAAGTAATGTTTGAGAAAGCCAACCGAACGGGCCAATTACAGCAATTACAGTGTGTGTCTACATGTATATATAGAATTAATAACCTTTTTTAAATTAATAACCTCATTGCCTACTGTAAGGATCAAATGAACACAGCTGTGCACCCTGTGAGAAGTCTCTTAAAATGTTTCTAATATCTTCAGCAAAGGCAGATGTTCCTCCATCAGCAGTCACCAGACCTATTTGTGGAATCATGGGAACCATTCGCCTCGTAGCAGGTAGGCACCGTGCTGACGCAGCCTGAGCAGGAACCTGTTTGTAGCTTGTTACCGAGTGTTTATGCCACACAGGAATGTACCTGATTGTAATAACCAGGAAGAAGACTGTAGGCAACCTGCTTGGGCACGCCGTGTGGAAGGCTATGGATTTTGATATCATCTGCTACAAAAAGACCGTTCTGCATCTTTCAGAGATTCAGGTCAGCACTGTGAAACCGGGTCTTTGGAGTAAAGAAAACAGTTATTACAACCTTGTTATTAAGCACCAATAGTCCATATCAATAAATCATTCAGTATATAATTAAGACTTCAAAGTTAGACAGTTCTGTTTTTGTTCCACAAAGTAGATAAAAAGCTGCACCTTTAAGTGAAGGACACATGGTTCTTAGGCTGCCAGTCTTTCACTGCTGTCTGATGGGTTTTTAGTTACTTCACAGTAAAATGAAGTGTGAACTACAGATTCCAGCGGGTGCTACATGAGAGAGGCCGGTGCGCTTCATTCAGGCAGGCTATACAGAACATCACAGGCTACGAGGACCTCCGCAGTGTTCTCAATCAGCAGGTGTCACTAAAGTCTAGTTGCAAAACTGCAAAACAGCTCCTGCAGAGTCACTAATGTCAAACATCCCATGGTCAAACATCCAGAAATCCTTTTAAAATGTAACTCAATCACATCAAGAAAACCCCCAAAACAGAAGATATGATTGTCAGCTATCATAGCAGCGATACCTGAGTTATGAGCTTAGGTGAGGAGAGGCAGCCTTGACCCAGCAGGCTGACAGAAGCCTGTCAGGTGATCTTGTTTCTGTACCCGGCAGCCTAAATGCTTGGCCCCCCAGTCTACTGTTAGAGGTTCTAGGGCTCACAAGTAAACCAGCATTCTGAGACCGGAGCGGTCTATTAAGATTATAAAGTTTGACTAGCTCCTCCAGTTAGGATGGAGCTTGACCTCCGATGACCTTGTAGGTTAGAAGAAGAGTTTTACAAATGACAAATTTAATGGGCAGCCAGTGAAGCCAGTACAGGAGTCATGTGATCTCTTTACCTCCATACCTGTCAGGACTCTGGGACATTAGTGATGTTAATCCTAAAAGCATCCTAGTTTTGGTTTGATCTGATCTAATCTCAGCAAAACTAAGAATAGCAGCAGTGTTCAGAAGGTCTGAGGGTTGATCCCTGGTCCCTCTGGAAGTTCTTTACCTAATGATTGTTCGTGGGAATTCTGAATGTGAAGGGCTCATAAAGCTCTACTTGGAATATGTAAATCTGGAGTATTCAATATTATTAATTCTACACAATACATTGTCTAAAGTTACTAAAAGTGTATTTTCTCTCCCTTTCTAGTCTCAGGAGAATAAGGCACTCTTGTCCATGATTAACAATGTGCTGAATACAGATGGCTTCTACTTCTGCACTGACTTTGACTTGACCCATACTCTGCAACGACTGGCCAACACCAGCCCCGACTTCCAGGAGATGAGCCTGCTGGAGAGGGTGAGTTTGCTGCTTATCTCCCTTTTTTCACTCCCATATAATATTAGTTTATTGTAGTTAAAACATCCAATGCTCCTTTGTGTAATCCCTCGTGGGGGCAGTTTTAACCTATATGGAGTAAAACCATGCTCCTATCAAAATAAATAAATAAAGGTGAATAAAACCTCTGAATAGGCTGAATAAATACTGTTAAGGAATAAAGCCCAGATCTGAATCAATGTAGACAAGCAAAGAAATTAAATCTACTGAAATCCAAAAAGCCATAAATGCAGTAAGCAGGTTATTACGTCCCTGCCTGACCAACCTGTACGAATCCTCTTGGGCTTCCTGTCCACCCGAGCAGACACAGCCTTAGACTGGACTTCCTGGAGTTCCTGGAGTTCCTGTACCCCTGTTTACTCTTTTCTGTCCCCTCAGTGTTTCCCTTCTTTTTGAGGTATGTTAAGACCAAACTTGAGTGATGAAAATGTTGGAGGCACCAGAAACGTGCCAGCTCACTAACTCTTACCCCTGTTTGAGTGCCGGACCATTTTCAGTTCAATTCATTAGATTCAGTACAAAATAGTGTGGGAGTGTAAATATCTGAACCCATCATTTGTCCTGTAAGAAAGAGAAGACAATTGATAGATGTCACATCTCTTTTTTTATATATAAAATTCTAAGTATAGAAATGGAAGCAAACGATTGTTGATTGGAAATGCGCATCTCTGTCAGGGTCAAATGGACACTGCTGTTCTTCTGTCCCCCTTTTTTTCTCCCAGTAAGAAATTTACAGTTGGTCAACAGGCTGTTGTAGCTGGAGTTTATCTGTTTTACCACAAAGAGCTGCAGCAGGCAGACCACTCTCCCCGGCAACTTGATGCCATGTCCCCTCCATTTTATTTCAGTCACAATAAAGAGCCGTAGTATCGCAGGACTCCGGGTGGCCCCAGACGGCGACATCAGCTTGAAAGGTGCAGGGAAGAAAAAGGCTGAAACTTCAAAGGCAGCTACCAACACTGTTGGTGCTCACTCTGTTAGCAAACTCGCTCCCCGGTGAGCTAGCGGCTCCTGTAAACAAGCTCATCCTCAAAGTACACGACTGTCTCAAGGCAGGTGGTGACCAGTTTCAGGTAATGATGATAGGACAGGAGTGTCCACCTCTCCCTGTGACACCATCCAAGCTTCAGAAAGCTAAACATAGAAGAGTGGAGGACACAGCTGAAACTACCATCAGCTCCTAAATAAACTGACCTGACAACCTGCAGAAATGATAATAAATATCCTTTCAAATTCAGAACACTTGATCCCGGAGGGGTGACTGGGAAAAAACCTATGGTGTTATTGATGATGGGCATGTAAAACTAATACAACGATCACGCCAGTGTTAGTGATGAACAAGTCGTGACTGTAAATGTCCTTTCAGGCAGATCAGAGGTTCGTGTGGAACGGAAACCTCTTGCGAGAACTGGCCGCCCAACCGGAGGTAAGGTGTTCACCTGCGTCTGCTTTTCTCATCAGTTATTTTGCAAAGCGCATTAATAACTGTCACTATTTTCCTTGAAGCTTCATAGGTTTGCACTTCCTGTAGTTCATGGATGTATCCTTTGCTCTAAATGTCTCGTGACCTATTCCACTTGCCTATCCCTCATTTACCTTTACTAGCTTTTGCTGTTGGGTAATTCCATGTCCATTCAAGGACAATTAAAGTTACATTTAGTCAGATGTGAAAAGTTAGGAGAAAACAGAAACTGTGCTTTAGATTGTTGTTACACTATGTAGGTGATGATGTGGAGATTTAAAAGAGATTATTGGCAGCAAGTCGACACTTTATGTACTTGGATGAGAAGCTCAGGGGCAACAGTTATTCAAATATAGTCATAATAGCAGTGTAATATTTGCAGTGATTTACATTTTTATGTACTAATAAAACATTTCTCAGTGTGCACTGACAGTAGGAGCCAGATAGATGGTGATAGATGGAAAAATGTGTTTCATTTCAAGCTTCAAAACAAGCTTTTTCTTGAACCTTTGGATTTAGTCATTATTATGAAGCCATGCCGCATAAATGGGAAGATTTTTGAGTGGATCCTCATATCCAGAAGAAGCTGCTTCCGGGCAGGTGTGAGATACTATGTCAGAGGTAAAAATCTGCCTTTGCTGTCGACAGATATTAGGTGCTTACTGCTATAATGCTTATTCAGGGTATAAAGTAATAAACCAAACCTCCTGTTCCCACTTATCTAATCAGCGGGTGTTTTCTTATCGGTCCACAGGCATCGACTCTGAAGGCCACGCTGCTAACTTTGTGGAGACTGAACAGATAGTTTTGTATGATGGAGCAATGGCGTCTTTTGTACAGGCAAGTTCGATGGGTTTTTATTTGAGACTCTAACGACAGTCACCGACACGACATTTCCAAGGCGTTTTGTTAAAGGAAAGAAAATCTAAAGGGTGTAAACAGAGACAAAAACATTTTAGACCGTTTTTCTGTGAGTATTTTAACACATTGCTACATGATGCTACAATCACAATTGAATTGAATTTTATTTACACAGCAGCTGTGTAAATGCAGCTGTTATCTGCTAGCTTTAATTTAGCATTTGTTAGCCACTGGTAATGACATCGATCATTCTTGGTCGGCCTGCCCTCGTAGGCTCTTATTTTTTATTTTGTTTGTTTTTGACATCTTCTCGTTTTCAGACAAGAGGCTCTATACCCTTTTACTGGAGTCAGAGACCCAATCTCATGTACAAACCGAAACCCATAATCAGCAAAACCACCAACCATGTAAGAGCCCCGGCACTTTTCTGTCGTCTCTGTAGAGAGAGAGATCAAATTCCATTTTCTCTTTGTTTTCTTTAAAGATGGATGGCTTCCAGAGGCATTTTGACTCGCAGCTTCTTGCCTATGGGAAGCAAACCATTCTGAATCTGGTAAAGTTTCTCATTTCTCATCGTTTAATTTGATTGATTTTGAACTAAAACATCTTGCTGACGATATATTTTCCCAACTTTTTAGGTGAATCAGAAGGGTTCAGAGAAGCCACTAGAACAAGCCTTTGGAAAGATGGTGTCAGACATGAACAATGGCTTCTTGAAGTAAGTGTCTCCTTCTTTTATACACCAGACCCATTTCTGAGCGTGTTTCCTTGGAAACTCCCTCTTTAAACTTCTCTACCATATTATCATTTTATGTGTAATTATAATTATGTGCTGTCAAACGCTTGATATTCGTAATTGCTTTTCAGTGAAACTATCAGAATCTGTGTGTTGCAGCAATATGCAATGAAAGTATAAGCCAAATTCAAATGTTTTTATAAATAATGCAAAATCCAACGAGGGGCAGACACATTTTAAGGGGGGTTTTTAAAACATTGTTTGCTGCTCTTCTTAACTGACTCTGCAGTGTAGCAGCAAAAAACAGCAAGTCACTAACTCTAACCACTAATGATGCTGAACACATGATCATATTCGCACATGTGCATCATTTTAAACGATTACTCACTGAGAAGCCCCCCCCCCCCCCCCCCCCCAACCTCACAATGTTGGCTAGTTGCGTCTGTGCATCACATACGCGGTCAAATGCTTCCTGTTTACGTAAAAATAAGGTCTAAAGCAGTTTAAGGCTCAGCCTTTTACACCATCCTTTTTCCAGTGATGTTCTTCTGTGTCAAAAGCAGCACTGAGGTCTACCAGGGCAAGAACAGACGTCAGGCCTTTATCCGATGCTGAAGGAGGCCACGCCTGCTGTTTCTTTACTATGTTGCGCTCTAAATCTTGACTGAAAGTCCTCAGAAAATACTTCAGAGTGTTAGCAAACTATAGGCCGACACTTCTGCATCAAGTGTAGGTTTTTTGTTTAATATTTCCTTGAAAACTTTGGTAAAAAAAACCCGATACTAAAGACAGTTCTGTTATTTCTAACAAAGCTGCGTATTACCCAAGTGATTCAGTTGTTGGTAACTGAAGTCATTTGTGTTAACCAGAACCTCTTTGTCTGTCCTCAGCTACGTCGCCTTTGACTTTCACAAGGAGTGCAGCCACATGAGGTGGGAGCGTCTCCAGATATTGGTGGATGCTGTGACTGAGACACAAGATGAATATGGGTAAATGATGACGCAATCTTCTTATATGGAGCAGTCCTCGGTGATGACGGAAGGATCTGCTGCATTTCCTCTGTAGCTACTTCATGGTGAACTCAGATGGGCAGCCATTGGCTCAGCAGAGAGGCGTCTTCCGAAGCAACTGCATGGATTGCCTGGACAGGACCAACGTTATACAGAGCCTCTTGGCACGCCGCTCCCTTCAGTCTCAGCTTCAGGTGATTCAGGACATTATTACTCTAACAGCAAAAGATGCAACTCTAATTGTTTGGCCCTTCTGTTTCATAATTTGAATCATCTAATACTATTTGTTTTGGAGGCAATTTTACACTGTAAAGTGGAAAATTTAATTCCATTGATGGCTTCCAGATGCAGATAGAGTAGATACCTGACTTGTTTGTAACATGCTGTGAGTTATGATTAGATATGTTTGCTTTTTACCCCCGGCAAAGTGGTTACGTGACAGCCGACCTTTGTTTGTCTGTTGGCAAAATAACTCCAAACGTTACAAACGTATGTTAATGAAAATGTTGATAATGGGCCAAGAAAGATCCCATTAAAAACTGCTGATGTTGGATCCCTTTGGGACTCCCAGACTCCAACGGGCTTTGTCACGTGTGCAGCTGTTTGTGCTTAAACGCTGCGTCTGTTCCTTCACAGAGGATGGGGATCCTGAATGTGGGCCAGAGGATTGAGGAGCAAGCTGAATTTGAAAAGATCTACAAAAATGGTACTACTATGTGTCAAATGTGCTAATGGCATGTGTTCAGTTTCTTCTCGAGCAGGGATGTCCAGACCCAGTCCTCGCGGGCCACAATCCAGCTGGTTCCTCTGTCCTACCAGGCAGGAAACACTTCCACCAGAGTGGGGAGCAGGTGAACCCGTTGACTACCAGGTTGAACAGAAGTCCCAGCTGGATTGTGGCCCTAAACCAGTGGGTCTGGACATCCCTGCTCTAGAGATTGATCCTCATTGACTTCTGTGTGTGATCCCTAACCAGCATGGGCTGACAATGCCAATGCATGCGCAGTTCAGTATGCAGGAACTGGAGCTTTGAAAACTGACTTCACAAGGTATGGTACTTTTTTTGCGCACAACATGAAAGATGGACCACATTGTTGTTATCGTGGCTGCACTAGATTTGCTTAATTTCATTACCAGGACAGGAAAGAGGACCAGATGGGGGCTGCTGATGGATGGTTGGAATTCACTTATTCGTTACTACAAAAATAACTTCTCTGACGGATTCAGACAGGTCTATGCTTCACCTCTCCACACACACCCATGCTTTCTCTCCTGTCTAAAGGTGTATTTGCTTCTGCTAATGCCAACACGTATGTTATCCAAGATTTCCTCGTCATTACACGCGCATGTGTTTGTGTGCACAGGCTGAATCATTTCTCATCAACTCCTTGAAGTTCATTCAAAAGGAAGGAAATAGGTGAAAGCTAGTTTGAACATATCAAGCCACAGTAAATAATTAAAACAATTAGAATTTACAGCATTTAGAAGACCTTTCACAGCAGTTTGGGGGGGGGCTGTTGTAAGGCACTGTCCTTGCCAGGTGGCTTGCTATCAGCCTAATGGGTTGGGTGGAATATGAGTGTGTGTGTGTGTGTGTGTGTGTGTGTGTGTGTGTGTGTGTGTGTGTGTGTGTGTGTGTGTGTGTGTGTGTGTGTGTGATCTGCAGCAGATGCTCCTGTAACTCTTTCCTGAGGGAAGGAGAGCAAACAGTTCGTGAGGGGGGTGATGATGGTGGTAGCTCTGTGGATGCAGCGCTGCTTATAGATCTCCATCGGGGGGGGCAGGGGGGGCATCTGTGGTTCCACTGCTGTGGAGCAGCTGTTTGGAACTCCCAAACCAGGAAGTGATGCTGTATGTGAGAAGGTTTTGGTGATGCCCCTGTAGGTGTTGAGGGGCAGATTCAATTCAAACAGATTCAACACTTATTTTGCAAGCTGCAGCTCTCATTCACTCTCTGGAAATCCTTTAATACCGGTTCTAATTGTTGGTTAAAAAAAAAATTGGAAAGTTGGTTGATAGTGGAGCTACAGTTGCAGCTGTTTTCTGTACTGCAAATGCTGCACACCCACCTTACCCATGTCCATCATCTGAGCCCTCCTTATCTCCCTCGTGGCACCTCAGCCCAAGCTGCAGTGCTGTTCGCTCTTATCGGGGCCTGGCCCATCACCAAGGAAACGATGGCTACTATCTACACAGATTCTCGCTATGCTTCTGGTGCTGCTCATGATTATGGTTTTGCCCTTATTTGGCAGCATGTGGAAATCCAATCAAATTCATGCCGCTCTGGCCCAAACCTTTGCTGGATTGTCTGGTTGCCTTAGAGTCACCTTATTGTTAAATGTGTAGCGCACACGAATGATGTTGGCAGCTACGTAATACGTCCAATATATTGGCCTACGACTATCCCATGTTCACATCTGTATGTTAGCAACCTCGGCAGATATAGTTCATCACCTGTGACCTGTAACGCTCAAGCTTCCTACCTGTTCTCAACTCAAAATGAAATATACCAAACTCAGATATGCGCATTTACTGTATTTACTAAAGCTGAAAGTGTCAACTTTGCATTATATGACCTTTTAAAGGTCAATTCTTTATCCCACCGTTGCGGACTAAAGAAGACAAGTGATGTCATAATTATTTGCCATAATATGTTATCAGAAATGTTTATTAAAATTAGATTCAAATGTGATTCTCCAGGACTCCATCGACCTGTTTCTGGGCAACTTTGCTGTAGATGAGACGGATGGACCCACTCCTCTCCGTGTGCAGAAGGACTGGAAGTTTCTCACAGTCAGTAGATTTTTGTGTCGCCAGCAGGACCCAGTCAGAACCTTAAGCTCATCCTTTTTCTCTTTCCTCTTGGCAGTTGCCCATCATCATGCTGGTGGCATTTTCCATGTGCATTGTTTGTCTTCTCATGGCTGGTAAGTCTAATCTCTCATCATGACCTTTAGCAGGGCTTTAAATAGTTTGGCTGGAATCCACCATTTACTGCTTTACATTTCTGATTCAACTGTATCAGCGATGAAAAGACTTAAACTTTCTGTGAAATGTCATTTCTGATTGACACCTGCACATTTATTCCAATTCAAAATGGTTAAATTGACACAGGCGTACCACATCCTGGTTACTCAGCACACCTCAGACATTAGTTCTGTGAGCACCCCACTCTCAAACATCCCCAACAATCCGAAAGAAGAAAGTATTTTTTTAACAGGAAGAAACCACGAGCGGAACCAGGCTGATATTGGGGGGGCACTCCTGCTGATCGACAGATGGGTGAAGGAGGAGAAGGGGACAGAGAGCAGGAGAGGGGGACACCTATAGCATACATGCGAAGGTTCACAGCATTTTTAGTTACGTCCTACTTTCTGAACAATCACTCTCTGTCTTCCAGGTGATACGTGGACAGAGACCCTGGCATATGTGATGTTCTGGGGGGCAGCGAGTACCATCACAGCCACTATCATATTGTTTAATGGCCAAGATTTTGTGGATTCCCCCAAACTTGTTCACAAGGAGAAGATGGACTGAGTGTACACAGAAATCTAATCCAGGATCAGACGTTCAGTGTCCAACAATTACAATATAACTGTTTCTTTGTAACCTTGTGTAACGCTCATTCACTTGGTTTACTTCTCATTTCCTGAACTGTAATTTTGCTTTGACCAGTTTCTGATCTTCTGTTACCAGAAAGAGCTGGTCTTTGATGGCACAATGTTATTTGCTCTATAATAACCAAAGTCTTCTATACATTACATTACTACTGCTAATGTTCTCACTATATTAGCATTCGAAAGCAGTAAAATCTTAGAAAATGATTTGTTATTCTGCTTCATTGAATCTCAACCTTAGAGCTTTTGAAAGTTTCCCTAAATGTCTGCCGTAAATACTGTATTTGTGTAATTCCATCACCTTTTAAATGGTGCGTGTGTGTGAATGAATGGGATGGAGGGCAGCCTTAATTATAAGTATGTAAGTATATATTTATAAGTATATACGTATATATACGATATTTGCACATGCATACAATAATTTGGGGGAATACTATCTCTCCAAAAGATTAAAGATTAAATTAAAATGAAGTGCGTCAGCTCCTGCCAACTCACCCCGCCACCGCCAGGGGGCGCCGTATAATAAACCGCCTGCTGTCTCCAACTGATGGCGTAGAAGAAAAAGCGACGACGCGCACTGACGTTTGAAAGCGGCCATGTGCAAATTGGCCCGTTTAAATTGATATTCTTTGAGAACTTTAACGGATTTTTACACGCCGCACCATGAGCACGCTGTGGATGGGGAACGTAAGTTGTTTGCTGTTTTAATGTAGCGTGTCGGCAATGTCGCATTTAGTTAAATACATTGTTGTGGCCAACGTCGGTATGCGTTCGTCAACTTGTACAATAAGCGAAACTAAATATCTAAACTCGTGTGTGTGTCTGTATACATATATAAGTATATATTTCCCAGTTAATTGAAAAACACGATCTCATAGCTGGCGACCGCTTGTTTTAAAGGGCATCATACGAGATGTAGCTAGCTTTAGCTTGTTGGGCTGTGTTAGCATCTCCCCAGTATCCACATTTGAAGAGGAATCTTCAGTTTCTCAAGCTGAAACTTTGTAAGCAGCGTTCTTTTGTGGATCCTTCAACCTTGAGTTCGTTGATTATATACATTTTCTACGCTTTTTTGTTCGCCTTAGAACAAAGACAGGCTTCCTCACATTGTTAAACCGCTGATGGTATCGGGCTGCCTGAGGTTGGGGACAAAACGCTTTAAAACTATAATAAACCTTTATAATGACACCTTTCCATCGAGCAATTCTAGTCCATATACATTATTTGCAATTCCTGCTCTTCCTTAAAGCATATGCATATAGTTTGACTTTTGAAGTGCTTGAAAGTTTGTTTAAATGACCTCCAACACGACTGTTTTATTTTTATATCATTTATTACATGGTCAATGTGCATAGGAATGAAATAGTTACATTTGAAATGACTGAAAAATGCATTGAACTTCTGATGGTGCTGACAAGTTTACCTGTTTTCTCTAAACCACCTGGATGCCTCCATTCACCCCAGGAGCCATTTTGTTAATCACCCATCGATTGACCTTCATTTAGCTCTGCTTTTTGCAGTATTCCACATAAATTGAATGTGTGTAAGATTCATTGTGATGTTTACACACTATGAATGTTAGATGCAAGATTTACTAGGTCTGCAATGATCCAAAAAATTTAAAAAAACCTTATAGTTTGGCTAGAGTGGCGGCGTGATGCTGCTGAAGGTGTTCCTAGAGATTCACCTGGCGGATTTATGAAGCTCTGGGGTGGGGGCCAGCTTCCCCCTTCTCTAATGTCTGGTCATCATTGCAACACAGCTGGAGACCTACATGGACGAGAAGTTCATCACCCGAGCCTTCTCCACCATGGGCGAGCAGGTGGTCAGCGTGCGGATCATACGCAACAAGATGACGGGGTAAGGCCGCCTTCTGCCGCCTCTGGCGTCGTAGGTTCTTCTGACATTAAATAGTGTGCTGCCACCCAGGGGTGCTCTGGGCTACTGCTTCGTGGAGATGACCGATGAAGCCACCGCCGAGAGGTGCCTCCGCAAGATCAACGGGAAGTCGCTGCCAGGCGCCAGCCCGGTACGTTTGTGCTCCTCTGCTCAGTTGAATGTGGCTCCTTCAGAGGTTTACAGCTGTTGCTCTGTCCAGCCCACAAGGTTCAAGCTAAACCGGGCCACCTTTGGGAAGCAGGACGTCGGGTGAGTCCAGATGTCGACGGGAGAGAACGGACGGAAAGAGCCGGCCTGTTTCCTCACTCGTCTCCTCCCCCGTTTCAGACAAATGTACTCTCTGTTTGTGGGAGACCTGACGCCAGAAGTGGATGATGGGATGCTTTACGAGTTCTTTTACAACCGCTACCCCTCGTGCCGCGGGGGGAAGGTGGTGTTGGACAGCATGGGCAACTCCAAGTGAGTATCGGTAGCAACCTGAAGCCAGGGGGAAACATTTGTTCCCCAACACAACCCGCCTGGATCGGCCTGTATCGGCCTCCCCAGTAGAACCAGTGGGAGCCACTTGTCCTCCATGAATGACTAACGAGGGTCCTGGGTGCAGGGGCTGTGGTTTTGTTCAGTTCCCAGATGAGCGGCTGCAGAAGAGGGCGCTGGACGAGTGCCAGGGCGCCGTGGGACTGGGCAGCAAAGCCCTGCGGCTCAGCCTGGCCGCCAACAAGTGAGTCGCCGCCGCCATTTTTGTGCGTCTGAAGCCGAACGCTGGCAGCGCCACGTGTCTCCTCCCTCCTCCAGTTTAAGGAACCGGCAGCCGCAGCAGTCGGAGACCAGGGCCGCGCAGCCCAGCTCGGGCTACAGGGGCGACTACGACCAGTACAGCCAGTACCACCAGCAGCAGATGTACCCGGGCTACTACTCCTCGTGGGGCTACGACCAGACCGGCTACGCCTACAACAACCAGCTGTACGATTACAGCCAGTACCCAGCGGCGCAGGTGAGCCGCGCTGGACTCTGAACCAGCTGCTCCCCGTTCTTACACTGGCCGTCTGACACCGTCTTCTTTCCAGGAGAGCGAGCCCCTTCCTGACGACGGACTCGAAGGTTTGTACCGGATCCCGGCTTCTGATCTCCCCCCCCTGCTGTGAACGCTCATGGTGTTGTGGCGTTGCAGAGCCCATGGTGGAGCTGAACGTGGTGGAGGCCAACCAGAAGTTCATGGAGCACAGCGAGGAGCTGTACGACGCTCTGATGGAGAGTCGCTGGCAGACGGCAGAGTTCTCTGCAGAGCAGGACTATGTGACCTCCAGCCTGCCGGAACCCATTTACTGCTGAAACGCCTCCGGATGCTGCTTTGGTTTTGTTTTTTCTTTCCTAACACGCAATTGTAGTTCACGATGTGGACGTCCATCAGACGCATTCACGTTTATTTAACAACCACCAAACGGTCGTAAATACCTTATTTTACTACTTCTTTTACAAAACAGAATAAAACTGATTCCTCAAGAGTGTCGTACACGTACTTGTCATTCATGCTAAGGTGGCTAAAATGCTACAATGCTTCTCCTTTAAGGGGGCAACGGATCCTGAACTGGTCCAATAACGTCCGGGACCAGTAAGAGTTGGACGAGTTATAATTTTAAATGACCGAATAAACCAAAACTACAGAAACCTCCAGAACCTGCCTGAAGCGGGCTCCACTCTTGGTACATAACGGAACAGGCCTAAATCGATTTAACCTCGATTAACGGTGGTGACTCGTCTAAAAACGGGAAACGTGGAGGTATTTGGGGAGCTTGAGCCCCGTCACGTGACTTCAGGAGCCACAGAAAGTGCTGGTTGTCAGCTGATTGTCGTGAAATATGAAGGAATTGTGGAGGCAGCGCCGAGCTGCAGCCGCTGCAGAGGAGCGGCGACCCAGCGAGGAGCGGCCGCCGCCACGCTGCGCTGCCCGGGGACGAGCCGCAGCCTCGGCCGCCTCCACCGCCACCCTGTCCGCCTGTGGAACATCTGTCCGCCTGTGCAACATCTGCAGCTGCTCTCTGGTCGCGATCGTCCAACATACGGAAGCGAAGCCGCCAGAAAACCGACTGGACCCCAAACGGCGAGCGAGGTACGACCAGCCCTTCCCCCCCTCCCTTCATTAATGCGCGTGTTTGCGTGCGTGTCCCTGTTCTGTCTGTCGGCCTGTTTCTGCGCACAGGCAGGGTTGGACGAGCACCAACACCCCCCGCACACGCACGCAATGACGTCATATCCATTAAGTCCATTTAAAGAGTCGCTTTTAATCGAATGTTTAACAATTGAGGCTTCGTTGAAAGTTACAGTTACAGCACATATCTTCTTTACTAACTCACCTTTCGATGTGTTTTGAGACGGAAATGACTGTCCAGATGCAAACATTAATCTGGCTTTTTGAATTTTTTACCAGTAAACGCACAACTTTGAGGTGACACGTGGGTCAAACCTCATATGAATCCAAACATCCCCATAAATCCGGCTATATGACCCTCTGACCTCACCCTGGAGATGGGAAATATCTCAGATCCCTGAATGGCCGGCCTGGCCCCCCCATCGTGCAGGCCGGAGGCTCCTCTCCGTCCACGCTGACCCCTGGAATCACGTCTCCAACGTTAATGTTGGCTGTTGGGACAGAAATGGGAATATCGTTGCTAGCTTGGCCGCCCTCGGTGCCAGTAGCTTCGTTAGCAGTAGTCATTAACATAACTGAAGAAACTATGATATTCAGTATATTTCGAGAACTAATCGTCCATTTTTATTCTATTTTTAAAGAGCTCCCCCATGTTTCTTGTCCTTATGGTTGTGAACAGACTCAGTAATATGAGGAACTTCATTTGATTTCTAGTTGAACCAGTTTGGGTTTTAAGACCACTAAAGATTTTTCTGCACGGTGGAAATGGTGAAAGACGCCATTTAAAGAGATCTTCACCAAAACCATTTCCACAATGTCGAAGAGCATGGAGACGTTTTTAGCTTTGTTTTCAGCTTGGGGCCGTGCTCTCTCAATGGTGACGTGCACGTTTTCATCACATGTTCACGCGTGCTGCACGTATCTTCTGGGTAACACAAGCGGTCATTTCCCCCACGTGGGACGAACGCAGCATTCTTCTTCTTCTTCTCCTTCTGCAGCGGAGAGAACTGCTGACGAGAGCACATCTGTTCTAGAGAGGATCTTTGCATTCATTCACTCACACCAAGGTAAAAATCGACATTCTTTGCTTCAAAAGTGTTGTTCAGAGAAACGCTTCGGCCTTTTTCTAGGACTTCTTCTTCTTCTAGGACTGGATACATCAACTGTCCATGCTCATTATTCATCCAGCCCTTTTAGTGGAATGTGAATGACCTGATCTTCAGGGCTTTAAATGTTCTGAACATTTAGAAAATCCCAGACTCACACACAAGTTGTCTTTTTGTGTTTTGGGAGGGGGCTCACAAACATAATCATCTTCAGGAATGCGATGTAACTTTAACCGAGCGATCAGGAGGCAAAGGTGAGGACGAGGAACCACCTCCATCTCTCTCAAACGCCTCCTTAATGATGAAAATGCTGACGGACATTAGTGACTAAACCCCAAAACCAGCTTTTCTGCTGAAAACAAACGTAAGTCTTTGATTCTGCTCCATCTCTCGGCATTTTAGTCAAAGCACACTGAATAAAAAACGCGATCACAACACTTGAACACGCAGCGTTTGACCATTTCTGACCTTCAAATTCCACCTTTCATGTAGTTTTATAGGTCTATAAGTACCTGATTAACATCACTCTGACATTTAACATGTTATAACTGATGAAACAAGCGCAGTGTGTTTATCGGTACACAGAACAAGCTCATGCTAAGCTAGCATTTTAAGTCCATATGATTAATGACTAATGACTAATGTGTTGTCTCTCCTAGGTGTGGAACAGGTGCTGAACTTCTGTTTGGTGCCATGAAGGCCCAGAATTTCCCAGACGTCCCACCCACCTGCAGTCAAGCAAAGTTTTATTTAAGCTTCAAAGGAAGGAAAAACAAACTGGGCGTGATTCAAGGCAAGCTTCGGATTCGTTCCGTGCCCGGAGCTTTCCTGGTGCTGGCGCTCGTCGTGGTGCTCGTTGGGAGTTCTGTGGCCATGGCGGGATACTGGAACCTTTCTGAACCACAGAGTTCTGGCTGGAGCCCGGCCCCCAAGGACCCCCCCCCATCAGCCGGCCTCATTCCCAGCGAGCGGATGAAGGTGCTGGGCGCCGTCGTCGTGGGGGTGGGACTCTTCCTCCTCATATGTGCCGGTACTGTTCTGTATGAGAACAGGGACAGAGAAACCAAGATGCTGGCTGCTCAGGCGCGCAGCGGAATATCCACTCTTTCTGCTTCCATAGCCTCAGCAGACATTAAAGGAACCAGAGAAGCCGGCTCCATGGTCCAACATCACCCATGGATCCAAACCTCTAACGCTCCCCCTCTCCATACGGTCTGTCGGCCCAAACCGGCCACCTCTGAGCCTCTGCTTCCAACTCAAGCAGGAAAAGGTCTCCAGGACGACCAGCAAGACCAGCAAGCTGCTGTGCACCAGCGTGAGGCGGAGCGTCCTCACACCCTCCACAGCTCCGGCACGTCCAGTCAGACGGAGATTAGCATGAACTGGGTCTGAGCTGGGCCGTAGCGCCACCTCGCACATCCGGCCGTTACGTCAGACCTTTACGTTCTTCTCATGCTGACAAATGCAATTAATGTCTGAAACGTTGCTAAGATCTCGGCTGGAATATGCAAAGATTCTCCTAAAACGTCTTAGCGAGCCACAGGAGGAGTTCAGAGAGCTTCTGAGAGCGTTTGGTGGTCGACCCTGTTGCTTCCAAAACCTGTGATTAATTGTTAAAACAAACCCAAAAGTGCTGCTATTAATGAGGGAACTTAGAGATAAATTGATGAAAGAGCTTTAAACCTTATTAAGAAATGTGTAACCGTGGGAACATTAATAAAGTCGTGATGACAAAGCAAAATCAAAGCTGTTGTTCCTCAGCTGTTGGGAGCTCAGACGCAGAAGGTTCTTGGTTTGAGCATTTGAGCGTCATTAATTAAGTGAGGATGAGTTCTATCAAAGGGAAACACAGCATACAATAATTCCTCTGAGCGACGGCTTCGGTCCACAAATGTTGCGTATTTTAGAGAGCAGTTTTTGATGGTAATGTGCCTTTAAATGTGTGTTGATGCTGATGAGAACTGCAGGTCTGGAGGAGTGGAGGTGTCATTTAGCAGGCAGCTAACATTTCTGTCTCTATGTTAAGAGAAGGACTCGAGTGTGTCGTACTGACACAGACACTTGCTAAAGAACCTGCTCATCTGTGGTGTTTCGTCCGTTAGCGGCGGTAATCTTCATCCATATGCTAAAGGGACTGACGTAATCATTAAAACAGTCCATTAGACCTCATTAACTCTGTAAAATACTGCGTATGGTCATCAGGAGATGGTTTCACTGTCTACAGCTCACAAACGTTATTGTAGTAGTCAGTTACTCTGTTGACACAACTGTATTTTGAATATTCTTTCATTTTAAAGCCTATAGGTTGATGAGCAATAAGCAGTATATAACAATCTGTTTTTTTTAACATGCTTTCTTTGTGTAGGGGGCATCAGCATTTCTGGCTATTATATATTTATATGTATATATATTAACTAGTCCAAATCTTATGTTTCATTGTATGTTACAAATGATCATTTAAAGAAAAAAAACTATTATCAATGTCATAAGAAATGTCAAAAATGAAGTTGCCTTTTAGAGAAGAGGTGAAAGGTCAAGAAAGGGTCGAGCAAAACCAAATGTTAAATGTGGAGATCTTCAGTGTTGCTTCCTGTTTGTCCCGTCGGCTGTTTGTGTTCTAAATATATTCTAAACAATATGAAAGAAGCAGACGATCAATAAATATCACCTCTAACAGCTCTTTTATTGCACAACGTGTGTTTTTATGTGTTTTTATGTGTCTGTGTGTAATTCTCCACCACGCCTGAGAGCAGAGGCATCAGCTAATTATTCACAAAGTAATTAATCAATGACTGAAGGTGTTGTTATTTACTCAGGCAAACAGTTTTAGACTGTGAGTTGTCAAAAACTGGAATTTTTCTCTACATATGTGAGTAAATAAATTCAATGTTTCGACTGAGATTATTGGCGTCTCTCTGCAAACAACAAACTACGACTGTTGATGGACAAATGGGTCACGACAACTAACTCTAACCTTAATCATAAACCCTGACCAACAAATTTCTTTTATGCTTTAAACCTAAAACACATTTATAAAAATTATTCTTTTTAAAGGATCACTTTAACCTAGATAAGTAGGTAAGTAACATAAGTACCATAAGTTACTGGAACGTCACTGGATTTTAAAACACCAGTTACTTCATGGAAGCCACGGGGTGTTATTCCAGGCTCTCTCCTCTAGGGGGCGCTCAGGTTCTTTTAACAAGATGGCTCTCAACACACCTCGACACCCCTGGTGACTGCACATTCCCTCCTGGTGTTAAAAGAAATAAAGGTTTGGGTATCAAATGCTGGGACAGGAGGATCCCCACAGCCCCACGGCCCCAGGTGGGCCACCATGAGGAGAGAGGTGCCACGGCTGGGGGACTGGACCTCATGTCCCTCGGCCAGACACTGGTTTGCACCGCCAGAATTCTTTATACTTAATTCTGTTGGACTATCAGTCCTGCTGTTCAGACCAGAGTAGCATGCACATTATTATTATTATTATTGCTTTATCCAACACATAAAAATACCCCAAACATGGTTAAACGGTTTGGATTGTTGAATTATACTGTTGTGTTGTGGTGTGTTATTTTTGTGTGATGCTAACCCTAGCTAGAATGTTGTGATGGGTCTTTCTAAGAGGAAGATATCACATGTCTGTCATTACTTAGAATAAAATCTAAGTAATATTTCATATTTAATTTAATAGGTGCCACTTAACCCAGAGGGAGGAACCGAGCATGATGGGAAAATGACAGATTGCAACACATTAAATAACATGACGGCCTCACCTCCCTGAACCCATCGAACATTTCTGTTTCCTTTTCCTTTCCGTGGCTTCAGAACTCACAGGTCCAGAGGATCGAAGGTCTCATCAACTAAAAAGAAAACCAAAAACCCGGCTGGAGCGTTCCATCCCTCCCAAAACCAGCAGCTTGTCAACAGCTTGATGCAGCCATCAATTCTGGTGCACCACTTTCCTGATGAAGACCTTCTAAAATCAAAACACGCGACCATTTTTTTGCTCTAAAAAAACCCCCAACAACTTCATAACATTTCCTTTAAAATATTGTGAAGATTTTAAAACAACATTGATGAAAAAAGGTGGCGCTGAGGCAGCGTGGCCATAACGAGGGAGGCGTGGAAGGTGCCACAGCATCTTCCCAGCACTGCCAAAGTGCCCTTGAGCAAGGTACCGAAGCCACAAATGCCCCCATAGGCTCCTCCGATGCTCATGAGCTGGACCTGCCCTCATCATGAATGCACCCGTGACCCCGGAGGGTTGAAGAGGTCAAGAAAAAGCAACAAGAACGAAGGATAAAGAGAAAACACATCATGCAGGAAGCTGGCGGCCGGACCCCGGCGCCCTAGAGGAGGAGGAATAAACACAAACACTCCAAAATCAAACGCACCCTTTAGCATTTATAGCATGTTGGGTCGTTAAAATCGTCCCGTTCTGCAGGTGCAGACTCAGCAAAGCTGAAAAACACCAGCGAGTTACACAACCCGGAAGCGTCTAAAAGTTGGAGGCCCACGTTAAGCCCGCGCGCCGGTGCCGTTGTTATGGCAGCCGTGTCCCCAGCAACGGGGGCTGTTTAGTATGCTCCGAATGCAAAGGGGGGCTTAACGGGACACTGGGCGGCGGGCCGGTCCACTCACCGCCATTAATGTGCCCAGTGTTGTTATCACACTCTTAATGACATCACTGTGAGATGACACGCTGCGAGCTTATCTGCAGGGAGCCAGACCCAAATATCTGCAGGCGCTGGTGCCTCCCATTATCCATCCTTATGTCTCTTCACCAAGAATCTGAAGGCTGGAGATAATGTCTTTCACGGCTGAGCGCGCCGACGGCTCTTCCCTCCTGCATCGTCCCGAAATGGGCAAATTAAGTCGCCTTGAAACCCGTTCGGATCGCGGCCCTCCGCGCCTTAATGTCAGAACATCAGCGCCGAGGAGCTTTGGAACCACGCAGCGCTGCAGACGGACCGGACGGACCGGGGGCAGTCACGTGTTCGGAGAGAAAGGAGAGTTTCAAAATCTGATTACCGGGTAATCTGCTCTTTTACAGACCTGTTGTAATCCGTTATGTGGAGCGTGGTGGGAGGCCACGGCTGGGGGGTCGAATCACCGACCCAAAGTCCGACCATGAGAGACGTCCTCTAACCCGGGAGTGAGAACTTTAGCCAGTATTTCACTTATACTAGTTTTGGATGGAGAACTGCACGTTTATGTATCATAGATTTGCCAGGATCACATGAAACGGGCACAGAACTGCCCGGATACCAGCCTGGTCCTGAACCGGCCTGGTCCTGGACCCGGCCTGGTCCTGACCCGGCCCGGTCCTGAACCAGCCTGGTCCTGAACCAGCGTGGTCCTGACCAGCCTGTTAAACTGCCCTTTCTTCCATTTGGCCAGGCCGTTGCCGCCTCTCTGCCTGTTACCGTTCGCCTGTGTTCATCTCTGAGGATTATCAAATTCCTGGATTATTTTTTTTACAGTTTTTACAGGATTTTTTTATTTTTTACAGTTTTTACAGTGTTTAGAGGATTTTTTGTTACAGTTTTTACAGTGTTTAGAGGATTTTATTTTTTACAGATTTTACCGTGTTTAGAGGATTTTTTTTTTTACAGTTTTTACAGTGTTTACAGGATTTTTTTTACAGTGTTTACAGGATTATTTTTAGTTTTTACAGTGTTTACAGGATTTTTTTTTTTTACAGATTTTACCGTGTTTAGAGGATTTTTTTTACAGTTTTTACAGGATTTTTTTTACAGTTTTTACAGTGTTTACAGGATTTTTTTTTAGTTTTTACAGTGTTTAGAGGATTTTTTTTACAGTGTTTACAGGATTATTTTTAGTTTTTCCAGTGTTTACAGGATTTTTTTTAATTTTTTTTACAGATTTTACCGTGTTTAGAGGATTTATTTTTTTTTTACAGATTTTACCGTGTTTACAGGATTTTTTTTTTTACAGTTTTTACAGTGTTTACAGGATTTTTTTATTTTTTACAGTTTTTACAGTGTTTACAGGATTTTATTTCATTTTTTTAACAGATTTTACCGTGTTTAGAGGATTTTTTTTTTTTTACAGATTTTACCGTGTTGACAGGATTTGTTTTTTACAGTTTTTACACTGTTTACAGGATTGTTTTTTTTTAGTTTTTACAGTGTTTAGAGGATTTTTTTTTTACAGTGTTTACAGGATTATTTTTAGTTTTTCCAGTGTTTACAGGATTTTTTTTTTTTTTACAGATTTTACCGTGTTTAGAGGATTATTTTTTTTTTTACAGTTTTTACAGGATTTTTTTTACAGTGTTTACAGGATTTTTTTTTTTTTTTTTTTTACAGTTTTTACACTGTTTACAGGATTTTTTTTTTTTTTTTTTACAGATTTTACAGTGTTTACAGGATTATTTTACGGTGTTTTCTTTGCTGATCTGAAACCGAAACATATTATGGTTGCTTGTGGCAGCAGTAATAGTAACTACTTTCATCTAAAAAGAGAGTTATGCTGTATTTTGATAGTGTATTGCTGTATTTGATCAGATATAAATGTAGACGCTGCTTCTCTGCCTCCTAGTTTAGCTACTGTGCTGTTCACCTGCAGGCACCTGCTCACCGCTCAGGTGGGACACAACAACAGCGCTACCGAAGAGTCATTTTCAGGGCCGACGTGAGCCGGTCCTGACGGTGCTGGAGGAAGTCAGCAGGTCTACAGACCGAGGAAAACGGCTGGATTACAGCCCATCATCGAAAGGTTGCAGACGCTTTGAAGAAACTGGCAGCTCAGAGTGAAGCGACATCAGCTGGACCAGATGTGCAGCACTAAAGTGGCGTTAGCATGAGCAGAAGTGGAACCTGACAGAGATTCTTCTCCAGGCCCGGTTGGAAGCTCTCTGGAGAAAGCCTGGAGAATGGTTGGATGAGGACGCTCCAGGTTTGAATACAATGAAGCAGCAGCTGATACCTGTGGACCCTGCGAGGTCGAGGAAGAGGGCGTGGCCAAACAGGATCCCGTGACAGCGAGGGAATCCTCCAGGAGGAGCGGCACGTCCACGTCTGGTAACGTGTCAGTACATTTCATGAACGTTATAAAATGATCAGATCAGTTAAATCTTCTCACGATGTTGGTCACAACTATGTAGTCTCAATAAAATCCTTCACAAAGTGATTCGCCATCACCGTGGTTATTATTTTTTGGTTGTCTTTGGAAAAAAAAAAGGGTCGTCAACAACGATTAACACGTTCACAATTGCAAACCTTGAGCTGTTTACATGAAAAAGAGGAAAATGAGCCTCACAGTCACTATAATCACTATTTAATGAGTCGGGGACATAAAGGCTTTTAAAAGTTGAAAGAAATGGGTGTGGGGGGGGTTTATGACATAGAAAAATAGAACCTGCAGTCAGTGTGGGCGTGGCCACGCGTCAACAGGACGTCCAGGTCTGATGAGCAACTGTCTATGAAAATAGATTCTTCCAGAAAGTCACTAAAGATCTGTGGCTGCTTCAGGTGGCAGAAAAGTTCTTATAAAAAGTACAAACTTCCACCCATGTTAGCGTTTCTGCTGTGCCTGTGCAGCTTGGAACAGATATGATGTGTAATTAACGTGTAATAAGACGAGATAAAGCTCAACGCGGGACGTTTTTAGCTCAGTTGTTCACAGCTCTTCATCCTCCTCCGGTTCCTCTTTGACAGGAGCCTCCTGCTCCAGCTGCTCCTCGTCCTCCTGCAAACATGACACACAACATCTGCATGAGCCGCCAAACATGATAGGAGACAAAATATTAGGAGACAAAATAATAGGAGACAAAATATTAGGAGACAAAAAAATAGGAGACAAAATATTAGGAGACAAAATAATAGGAGACAAAATAATAGGAGACAAAATAATAGGAGACAAAAAAATAGGAGACAAAATATTAGGAGACAAAAAAATAGGAGACAAAATATTAGGAGACAAAATAATAGGAGACAAAATAATAGGAGACAAAAAAATAGGAGACAAAAAAATAGGAGACAAAATAATAGGAGACAAAATATTAGGAGACAAAATAATAGGAGACAAAATATTAGGAGACAAAATAATAGGAGACAAAATATTAGGAGACAAAATATTAGGAGACAAAATAATAGGAGACAAAATATTAGGAGACAAAATATTAGGAGACAAAATAATAGGAGACAAAAAAATAGGAGACAAAATATTAGGAGACAAAATATCAGGAGACAAAATAATAGGAGACAAAATATTAGGAGACAAAATATTAGGAGACAAAATAATAGGAGACAAAATATAGGAGACAAAATATTAGGAGACAAAATAATAGGAGACAAAAAATAGGAGACAAAAAAAATAGGAGACAAAATATTAGGAGACAAAATATTAGGAGACAAAAAAATAGGAGACAAAATATTATTTTTCTACAGAATAAATTCTAATTAAGTAAATTGAAATAATACAAATTCTGTCGATAGGATTTGTCTCATCTTCCCTGGGTTCGGTTTTAATAACAAATTACATAAAATTAAAATTAAAATGATCAGTTCAACTCTAAACTCGTCTCTAATTTGAATTCTGTTGCTAAAATGCAACAACTGATGTCCGATGAGCTGTTGCCTGGAGAAGGAAGGGAGGAGGGAGGGAGGAAGGAGGGAGGGAGGGAGGGAGGGAGGATGGGAGGGAGGAAGGGAGGGAGGATGGGAGGGAGGGAGGGAGGAGGGAGGGAGGGAGGGAGGGAGGGAGGATGGGAGGGAGGATGGGAGGGAGGAAGGGAGGGAGGAAGGAAGGGAGGGAGGGGGAGGGAGGATGGGAGGGAGGAAGGAAGGAAGGGAGGAAGGAAGGAAGGAAGGAAGGAAGGAAGGAAGGAAGGAAGGAAGGAAGGAAGGAAGGAAGGAAGGCCAGAACGGGAGTCACCCAGAACGGGAGTCACCCAGAACGGGAGTCACCAGAACGGGAGTCACCCAGAACGGGAGTCAGCCAGAACAGGAGTCACCCAGAACGGGAGTCAGCCAGAACGGGAGTCACCCAGAACGGGAGTCACCCAGAACGGGAGTCACCCAGAACGGGAGTCACCCAGAACGGGAGTCACCCCTGGATACTCCAGTGGAGACACAAGCAGCCATGTTTTGGACTCCGGCGGACTAAAGTAGCACGTTACAATAATGCAGCACAGACGTGATGACGACGTCCATCATGGATCTCAGGTGGCTTCATCTGGACAACCACATCTTCTACAATCATCTGAGACACCAGAGAGGGGGGACGCAGGAGCAGACGAGTCCAGGGGCGTCCTGCTGGGTTCTCATTCATGCTTTTATGCAGTTATTTCTGGTCATGTGACACCACCCAAATCACGCGTGTTTTACTAGAACCATCGTTAGCAGGTTGCATCAAGCCGCCACTGCGGATCAAAAATAGAGGCCAAACGTTCTTCGAATCCTCTTTTCCTGAGGAACATGGAGTATGGTGCGGTTTCCCAGGAGGACATGATGGTTCTGGCCCTGGGGGATCTCGCTATCAACTCCCACTGGGGAGGAACAAGAAGGGAGGAGGGTGTGTGTTCGCTTCCCTTCACACCCTCTGGCACACACATATATGATGAAATGTCAGATTTCTCTTCATCAGAGTGAGCAAAGCTTTATTAAAAGACAGCTGTACACACACACACACACACACACACACACACACACACACAACACACACACACACACAACACACACACACACAGAATGGGAATTAATTGTATATTTCACTGAAACGAGACACTAATGAAATCAATAGGGTTTCTCATTCTGGCGTCCACTTGTCCCCACCTTGTCCCTCTGTCCTCATCACCCCCCCCTTCAGCCATCCTTCACTGTCCTCACAAGTGCTCCACGTGGTCATGACATAAGGAGTTGCCTCATAAATCCTCATTTAACCACCTACATATTTAATTTCACCTGTAAAATCCGAGCGACTGGGAAGAGCAACAGCCACACCCACGTTCACAGGACGCTCCGATAAACAAATCACTGTCCTCAATCCCGTGTTGACTGGAAAACTGGAGAGCATCTAAGTGCACGAGTCTAATATCAGAGCTCTCTGTATAGTAATATATAGCAATAGTAATCTATATGTGGACGCCTTAATTGGAGTTAAATGAATCACATGCATGTTCCACAACCGCCACATTGGCGAATGACCCCAGAACCAGTCAGGAAGACCAGCGTTCCCGTCCGTAGCACGACTAAGAGGGAGCGTGCACATCTTATCTGCACCACCAGGAACGTCTTTTTTATTACATGATGGTCACAGAAGTCCCCCAGTAGAGCTGTGGGCTCCCCAGTCGGAGCACCATCCTGCACCCCCACCCGGGACTGTCCCGTGGCCACAGACCCGACCACCAGGCCCCCCCCCGTCAGCCCCAGGCCTGGCTCCAGAGGGGGGCCCCGGTAATGCCAAAGTTCAGGCTATGGTACATTTTGAGTTAATTTAGTCTTTTTGTGATTTTTCTCCCCTCCAGACCTAACAAACCTTCTAAAAAAACAAGCACTATAGAATAAGAATGATAATAATAATGTTAATTACTGGGTGAAATCTCCCTGTAATGCATAGAACTCTGCAAAGCTGAAGCCTTCAGGTAGGTCGGGCCCTCGTGGCCCTCGTGGCCCTTGTATTAAGCCAAGCTTGCTGCACGCAGACCTTAACCAAGGCTGCATTTGCCTTTTCTCATCGTGTGCTTGACTTTGAATGTCCCTAAAATAGGGAAGGGGGTGTCTGCGTTCCACTAAAAAGTTGGAATGAGCCAGAGAAATGGGCCGCGGGGCCCCAGGGGCTCCACACAGCAATAACACACCTCTGTTTACTCCAAATTGGCTCCTAAGAGAGACGTGGGCATCGAGAGCACCTGGTTAACGTGATTGAGGTGACTCCTGGCCATTGATTTTGGTTTTTTTGTCTCCGTCATCCTTCCAGACAACATTTGAGGGTGCCATGTGCACCCGGTGGGCTGCTTTAGGTCGCACTCCTTCTTTGTTGCTGCTACTCGCCTTTAATCACAATAAAAAGGCAAAAGTCTGGTCATAAACACAAAGAAATGAAAGTCATTACCGAGGATTCAATGCTTTAACAACCTCATAATGTTGAGGAAAAACCTCACTTATTGTAGTTTACAGACCACAGCTATCTCTCTGTGGGTGTGTGTGTGTGTGTGTGTGCACATACACGTGCACTGATGTGGGTGGGGGCCTCTGGCCAGCAACCGGGAATCTCCAGTTTCCAAAGATGCCTTCCTTTGATGACAACAAGTCTGACTGCAGCTAACGTCGTTGATCCCACACTCGTTCATGGTTAAACGGGTTCTCTGGGCCCGAGCAACTCAGGGTGCGAAGATTCCGAACTATTTGATTCTCCGTGCTGTCCCTGAGTGCCTGACAGTGCTGCCCTAAACCCCCCCCCCGGCACCCAAACAGGCCTCAATAAAAGTCAACACGTTCATAAGCATCCCTCTAAACTGAAATCAATTCAACGAGGGTTGAAAGGCCTCTGTCAAAGGAAGGTTTATCAAACATGTGCAGCAACTGGAAGAACTCGGGCGACCGTTTTTCTGCCAATATTCCGACTAAAGAAGCATCAAAGAGATCAAGACCTGAACAGAACGAGCCCCAGGAAAGAGCAGCGCTTTGGGGTTCCGGGAGGAAACCGCTGTATTTCATCGGAACTCTGTATGGATGTGTGTGTGTGTGTGTGTGTGTGTGTGTGTGTGTGTGTTCTACTCTAATGTCTCTCTGAGTGAGGACGGGGGGCACATCAGTGGTCCTGGGGGGTGGACTCTCCAGACCATCTGAAGCCTTCAGAGGATTCCAAGATGACGTGCACGTGATTTATGCTCCGTCACTCCAAACGTGGACGGTGACCCTTCAGCTCGTCACGGGCGGTGTGACACATGACGGACAGACGGCTTCACATCCGCATCGCCGCTGGATTTCTGTTCTCCTCAGTGTGGAGGAGCGTCTTCAACCGAGGTTGTCGGTTCAATCCCACTCCAGTGCCTTTGTTGTAAATTCTAACGAACAGAAATTAAGTGTTCGCTCTTCCGTAAGATGTCTTAAACGCCCCTCACATAGGGACACAGCCACTGCGGCGGCCTTGGCGAGAGCGGGAATGTTCGTGAGAGGGATCAGGTCCTGTTTGTGCACTCACCGCTGGCATTTAAGGAACGTTCTCCCTCCACGGGCAGAAATGTGCACGGCTTGGCATTTAAAAGCAGATAATAAAACTGTCTTTAAATGCAACTCTCCTCACGGATGCTTTTAAGATGCCCTCAGTTGAGTCAATTATCTCCCCACACATGCTATTACACACACACTCGGAGCGCCTTGTACTTTAGAAAGGTCTGTGCGCCACTTTCACAAAAAGTCACAATCCCAACACGCTTTCAAGACACAGACGAGGAAGATTTGATGTGTTTCTTCATCAGTGCGTTGCTTTATATATAACTGCTGCTACACACACCTCCGAGCTCCGCTCCACAGGTGGAGACGAGCGAAGGTAATTAAGGACACCAAAAACCAAAAAGACGCAGCCACCTTGCAGGGACGAGGACGGCCAGAGTGGGACAGCGATGAGGACGACCAGGGGGGGCACCGCACGTATGGCCGAACACTTTTTTGTTTAGAAAATGTCCAAAATTAATCATTTGTGTGGTTTTTTTTTAATCATTTTGGGGTTGTTTTTACCCCCAAACACTTAACATTTTGACGGTTATTCCTGCCTACGAGGTGAAGGACTCCACGTTGCATTAGCCACATGCTAGGTGCTTCTGAGGTGGCGTCTCCAGTGGGGAGAGTGACGCGTTACCACATTTATGACACGCCGTCCAAACATTTTATCATAATTTTAGTGGGGATGAATTTAAATCCTGTTGTATCTATTTTAAAGACCTTTACTTATTTAATGTGCTCTGCTGAGTCTTTAATCACAGTTTTAAAAAATGTCTAAATTTGCATGTTTTACTGGACACAAGTGAAAGAAAAGCTGCAATGTTGTCCACGTTTACCTTGGACGAGGACGTGTCACATTCCTGGCAGATCCAGCCATATCCTGTTTGCTTGGGAGACTTCTTCAGTGGGGGGTCGAGACACCCGAAGTGGTAGCAGAGCAGACACTCGTCACACCTGGGGCAGAGAAGAATGGCACCTGTTAGTCCCCCCGGATCACCAGCACAACATTCAAGAAGCAACTATATTCAAGAAGCAACCATATTCAAGAAGCAACCATATTCAAGAAGCAACTATATTCAGGAAGCAACTATATTCAAGAAGCAACTACATTGAAGAAGCAACTACATCTAGGAAGCAACCATATTCAGGAAGCAACCATATTCAGGAAGCAACCATATTGATGCACCTGCGTGACACTAAATGAGTCCGAGTGTACAAAGGCAGATAACAACCTATAATAACCTATAATAACCTATAATAAGCTATATAAGTGAAGCAGGTTCAGTTATTATCAAACGCAGTGGAAACCAGAATGTTTCATTCACTTTATATTTTCTGCCAGACAGTAAATAAAGGGCTCAATATTTCCTGGGCAACATAAATCAACAGCCCAACTTGGCAGACGTGTTGTTGTTGTTGTTGTTGGCCTGTTCCTGTATCTGTTAATGGAAGATATCACCACTGAAAAGTTTGTCCGTTTTGTTTTTGGCAGAAATATAAGTTTTGCAGTGTTCAGCCTTTAACAAATTCATCATATAAATGTAGTAGGAGAACTAAAGTTTAGTAATTAAGATCACATTAAGTAATTATGTGGTAGTTTCTTAACTTCCCTGATGTTACCAGTAGCACCAATACTAGTGTTGATGTAACAAGTGGACCAACAGTTGTATTAGTAGCTCAAATAGAAGAAGTAGTATAAAACATTATTAATAAAGCTAAATTCAGCGTCCTGGTATCAGACAGCTGCTGCTGCTGGGCCTTTTCTTTCTTTTTGTCTATAAATGTGTGTTTTGGGCCCATTTTAAGGTTGTGTGTTTACATTCCGTGGTCCTTGCATCTATGTTCTATAATGTATCTTATACGCAGATGCAGATCTAAGAAGAAATCCTTTCAGACAGTAAATTAGTTTAGTTTTTATTTCAATTATTTAGGTTAGGACCTAAAACTGCTGAGCCGTTTTCATGACGGTTTTTCTCAGTGATGGAGAAGAACAGAGCAGGTTGAGGATGAGCTCCAAGGTTGTTATTGTAATCAGCTTTGGATTGGAGGATGTGAATCCTCCTCATTGATTTGGACCCCACCGACTTTAACGGCAGGCGTGCGTCTGTGTCTGTGGATGTGCTCGTGAAGGCCGGCTGGCCTCTTAGATGATAAGAGAACAGCCATTTCCCCTCATGCTGCAATAACAGATCAGTCTCTCCTGGCCGAAAGATCAATTTCCAACTGTTGAACACTTCAATTATTTCTGAGTGTTGTTTCCAAATAAGAGGAGAACACGTTAAAGATGCGTGGATACTGGAAAGCTTTCTAATGAATGAATGCCAGGGGGGCAATAAGATAATGAACTTGTCAGGAACAGAGCTAATAGTGAAGCTAAAGCAGTCCTGAGTGAAGAGACCCAACCAGAGGCGCCGCTGACTGCAGTCTAAGGTACAGGTGGCCAAATTTACTCTACATTCAGCACTTTTTAATTTGTTAGGGTCCAGGAACAAATGCAGTTTCAGTAGGACCTGAGTGGACATCGATGGCCCTTGTATGCACGACAGTAGATGGATCCAGATAGATCCAGATAGATCCAGATAGATCCAGTGGGCAGGGAGGGTTTTTCTTCAGTTCACTGCCTAGAAACTGCATTTTCAACCAGGGGAACCACAGCCAGGGCATCCCATCGGCGCCGACCAGACCACCAGCATCTCCGGGGATTAACGTCTCAGGTGGAAAGTGATGGACGAGGCTACGGAGCGGAGGAACGGAGCAGGTGAGGCAGAGCCCTGCACAGGCTCCCACAGCTGAGCTTCTTTATCCCAGCAGGACTGATGAGCTGGAGGTCACCATATCCATGCAGACACCTTCACACAGGACTCTAAGTGGAGAATCAGCACCACCGCACTGGTCAAGAAGGCCCAGCCCGACTTCCTGAGAAGGCTCAGAACGATAAACCTGTCACACAGCTCCTGAGGTGGTTTTCCTCTCTACTGAGGTGCGGAACACGTAGGATGATGTCACAGGCAGCTGCTCCCTGCTGGAGACATTTCCTTCTCCTCCTGTATCTGAGAAAGACTCGCAGCATCTTAAAGCCCTAATTCCACCCACTCATCATCTGGTTGACCTGGTAGAGAGCCAACAAATGCTCCAGCTCCATCAGAACATGCACCACATCGCCATGACGACCTCTGAACTATGAAAAGGAGTCTGCCTGTTGTAATATGAGCGTATGGATGGGAGATGGATGCACGCAGTTTAGTTTACACTTGTTCCTTTTTACTGAGTCTTGACTGGTTCCACGGGGGAAGTGCAGCAGACAGCAAGACAGCAGAGGTCCTTCAACGTGGAGAACAGGTCCTCAATCAATACGTATCATCACCTAAGTGATTCAGTAACAGAGATCTGACAAACAAGCAGCATTAATGTGCCTCTAAATCCCTTTATGAGGAGTGTGTTGGGCTCAAAAGGCCTTTCCAGGCTTATAGACATGAGCTAAACCTTAAAAACAAGAGAAAGAGCTGATTCCAGATCAGAGCTGAATCATCATTACAAGACTGAAGACTCGACTTTCACAGAAAAAGCTTGTTCAGAAATGTGGAAATTAGCATTTGGGCCGATTTAATTACCTTTGGACGGAGGAACATTGACTGAGCAGCCTTTGCTGTATTTGCTATCTGAATCTGAGGGCTCTCTAAATTCTGCCCTTACACATCCAGCCAGCAAGGTCCTTGATGTTATCAAAGTAATTTGACCCTGCTTTAATCATTGGGAGAATTGAGCAGCCCCCCACCACCCCGCTCTGGAAGGAGACAAAATCCAATCACTCATAAGAGAGGTTATTGATTGATGTAATCTTATTGGATGTGAGGCGGTGGAGGGGACCTGATTGATTGCTTTTGTCCACTACACGTGTTGATCTTGGTTGGCGATTTTGTTCACTTTCATCTGCTATTTAATCTGCCCCCCCCCCCGACTGGAGTCCCTCTGGGACCCGTCCTGTCGTGTGTGGGCCTGACGGTACGCAACTGGAAGCAGCATCAACTGATCTGGTAAATTTCAAGCACTGTTTGAAATGTTCGCTCCCTCAGGATTTACAGCTAAATGAATGTGTAGCGAGATAAGCAGACAGGATCGAGTCCAGCTCATCCAATTAAATATATTTCATAGAATAACAGCACGGTCTCGACATTAGCGACTGTATAATGTGCTAGTCGCTACGTCTTAGCCGGGCTGGTTAAGGTAAGGAAAAGGGAAGCTTAACAAGAGTTAAAATCCTCCTGAGCTGAATATAATTAGAGGTGTTGATGCTCCAATATTGGTTAAATGTAACAGCGGATCACTCGTTCTGGACTAGATTAATTAGTTCTTCTGTGGATGGGCCATCTATCAAAAGACTTGAATTAGCATTCGCTCTCTTCCTTATCTGAGGTGACTCGGTAACGGCAGTGACTAAAAAAGTGCTCAACTAAGGAACCTTAGCGGTGAAACACTGAAGCGGAGGGTTATTGATGCTCGCCGCTCGCCAGCGTCTTTGTATCCAGTCTATTGTATTGACAGTAGAAGCTAGAAAAGTTTTCTCCACAGCGGCGGCGCGGCGTGCTGAGGTCAAATGACTGAAACAAGGCAGTAAATTCATCAAGTGGCCAATGCAATTATCTGGGGAGGGGCCACGTGGCAGAAATCAATGTGACACAAAGCTCTCAGCCACTGGGTCTCACCCATGACAAAGTGCATCGGTTCCTTCTTTCTAGGAGAAAGAATGGATCGCTGGACGAACGCCCAAACGGCTACTTTTTGATTTGCTATCGATCTGCGATGTTTAAAAGAAGAAGCGATTTACAAAAAGTGGGAGGCCGTGAAGGTACCAGGAAGGTGTTGAAGGGCCGAGTGAGCATCCGTCTTCATTGGCTCATTTGTATAACTCATTCACGGCTCGAGAAAAGGGGAAGCAAACAGATCACTTTGGCCCTTCGTGTCTTGTGTTCCAAGTGTCCCGTCCTTCCCAGCAGGGGGCCCCAGTGTCACAGACACAGCAGCAGAGTGATGACTTCCACCAAGCCTCCACTGATGCCACAAAATCAAGACTTTTCTAGGACCCTGTTCACTAACGTCCATAGTTACTAAAAACTGTATTACGTGGTGATGTAAAACAAAAAAAGGGGGAAAAAATAGAGTTATCGGAATCGGACTTGGCACAAAATAAGATTTAAATATTGTTTTACGGGCTCTTTAAGCGCTGCGGCTTGCAAAACAACTTAAGGGTGAATACATTTCCCTACTTGGCCACTCTTCCCACACACGCTTGTTTCCTTCTTTAAAGAGACATGAGGAAAGAGAGGATTCAGCAGAAACAGAAATGCTGCCATTACCCCCCCCAGTAATGGGAAACACACTCAGCACTGGATTAGTTAGTGCTTTTCTCTCTTTATCCCCCAGTTCCACCTTCTTCTCAAGCCACATTTCAGAACACGGATCCAGATGACAAAAGCTTGGTAAGAAATGGACAACTGCTCGCAGCCTAATAGGGAAAAGCCATGGCAGATATATGACCCCCCCCACCCCATGACGGTTTAAATCCATTTAAAGGGCTTTTGAGGTTCAAATGGTCGGACTGGCATCTCCACCTCGGGGTTATTTAAATCCAGATTTTTCTTTAAAGGTGTTTATTTTTTGTAGTTTCTACTGAGACGCGTGACCCTTTTGTTACCCAAAGGATTTAAGACAACTTGTGAAACAAATTATGACGTCAGGGGACCCAAGATAATACCATCTAAGAAAAAGGGACTTTTCTTTTGAAGGGGAAAAACGTGCACATCCTGTAGCCTTAATGAATCGTCTGCAATCATCGTCTCTACTGTTTTTTTCCAACCGCCCCCCCCCCCCCCCCCCCCCCCTCCCCCAACGAGGCAGCCTCTTCCCAGGTGATAAATCACAGATGACAGAGAGCATTACACGCACAAACGGACCGCCGCCACAGCACCTTTACAACAATTAATTAACTCTCTGACACTCATTTATCACTGCAGCAATAAGGTGAAAAAGTCAAGAGTTTATTAAAGCTCTGCTTCATTTTAGGGAGCAGCAGGCCAGAAGCTGAGACACTTTACAAACACAACAGCAACATTCTTACTGCAACCTGAACACACAAATTACACAATTAGCTAGATTGACCTTCTTCACTAAACTAATATCTGAAAAAACAAATAATGGCATTAAAAAAGCACTGAAACGTATCATCAGAACAATATTATGCAAACAAGGAGGACGAGATTTGTCGGGTCTCTTCAATAAATAATGGACATTTCTCACATTACGCAACTACCCAGCACTCAAAGTCTATCAATCACAGCACCGACGTCATTTCTAAATGGATGCACGTGTAGCCATGCAGCAGGCGAGCGACACGGCCAGTAAAGTCCTGCTGTCGCGTCATCTGCAGAGACAATGTGGCGGCGTCTCCTAACAGGCAGCGGCGTGGACCCGACCCGACCCGACCCGCTCCCACAGCATGCATATAGGAGTAACATGAGAGCAGAGGGTGACACTTGGCCCTCACAGAGCAGCGTGCAACTGTGATCCTGACAGTGCTGACAATAGGCCCCCCGGGACGGCAGGAGGACGACTTTTGCCTTTTGACTGTCAACTTGTCAATTTAACTGTCAAGCTGTGGACACAGAGGAAGACTGGGAGGAAATCAGAACCACTGGGACGACTATTAGAGGACTTTTAACCATGAGCTTACTAATTTGCCTCTACTACAGGTGCCTTGTGTTTCTACACTTAACACAAAAGAAACAAGTTAACCTTCCTGTTTCACCGTTATTTACATTTAGGTGGGAAATAAATGTTCCGGGCGACTGGGTGGCCTCTACACCTGATAACAGATTATAAAGGTGAAGAACAACATTTATAAGTTACTAAATTCACACTTTAGAGGCATAGAGAGGATTTTTCCAGACAGCAAATGAAGTCAGAAAATGCTTCAAATTCCAATTCAGTCGTGAGTAACATAAACCAAAGAATCTCATCTATTCAGATTTTCACCCCCCCCCAGGAATGAGGGAGAATTCTGACGTTTGACCAACAGAGTAGAATTAAAAGCGCCAAAACGAAAAGATAAATATCTAAATGGGATTTTTTGTTTAGGTAGCATGAAAGGCAGAATATTCACAGTCACTGGTAACAGAGAGACTCAGTCAAATGACTTTCAAACAACAACAACAACACTAAAATCCATCAACGTTTAGATTGTAGACGGCTTTGCTCATTGTTTTTATTTTTCTGTTGGACAGTTGAGGGTCCAGCTCAGATCAGCAGTGGCTGCGGTCTTGTTCTTCATCCTGACTTGCCAGTCTTGAAACACCTCAATTATCCTCTCTCTGTCTCTAAGGCAACGGTCATCTGTCATCCCGTGATTTCACGGTGCGGTGGCGAGGTGGCTGCCCCGGCTCTCACAACCTGTGCAATGCAAAGATAGAAAGAGTCAGGGCAGCACGCCTCTCACACCCCGAGCAGAGCAGCAGCTCCAACCAAACATGTCTGTCTGTCATCACTTTCACTAACGCTCCACTTTGCTCATCTGAAAAGCCAGAAAACGACGGACGCCGATAAAAAGAGACGCGGTTTACTGACAGCTAAATTGAAACAGGAAACAGTTCATAAATTTCTCTAATTTCTTATTTAAAAAAGGCTATAGTCGTGCTTATAACCAAATATACATCTAATTTTCATGGGCTTGTTCCCCCTTCTTTTCTTTATTAGATTAAGATATTTATAAATTAAAAACTACCTCAATGTTTCCTGGATTTAATTAAATAACTTAATAAAATAACCTAATTTAATAAAAGCACCAGAATGAAAAAAACTCCAGCTAAAATAGAATTCACATTGTCTTCATTACCGATGAAAATCGTGAATATTTTACATTAACTTTGTGAAATGTCAGAAAATGCTGACAGAATGACATTTAGAATGTTTATTGATCCCTATTACAGTTAATATTGGAAGAAAGCAGATGAAGCTGAATATTTAAAAGCAGAATTTGGTGGGAAGGAGAGTTGGCAGGTAAGGAAAAATGTTTCCAAAGAATAACTTTGATTCCCCTCGTTAGCGTGTGGTCAACTTAATTTAAACTACATTTCAAAAATATTTTAAAATGACAAAAAAGATAAGTTATTGTTTAAAAATGAATAGAAATTGTTCAGTACTGTTAAATTCTTCTCAAATTTGAAAAAAGTGGAACTCACCACAGTGGAAAAACCAACATTATATTATTATACCAACACACACACACACACCACACACACACACATATATATATATATATGTACTGGTATATACATGTATCTATATATATATCACTATATATCTATATCTATCTATCTCTCTCTATATCTAAATATCTGCAGAGATTCCTAATGTCAATAAAGAATCCTGGTTATTAGAAGGTTGGCAGCTGAAATTCCAGGAATGAAGAAGAATAAATTGTGCTTTTCATTCCATTTTAATGAAGTGTGCAGATGTATGTGGCAGGTCAATATAGAGTGTGTGTGGAGCAACGACCTGCAGCCGCGACATTCTGCAGAGCGCAGGCGGCTCCAGCCTAATGAAGAGTGAACTTTAATCATCAGGATACGACTGCCTCATGAGACTAGCGCGCACACACACACGTACACACACACACACACAGCACGTTTAATAATCCAAATCCATTTCAGAGCAGGACACCCACAAACCTCACAAGGTTTTCATTGTCGCCCGGTCCTTTGCAGGTCGCACACTCAGTCCTGGTATCGTCAGTTTTGGGCTTTTTCTGCATTGCAGTCTGACGCTGCCGTCGCTCCCGTGGCAATGGTTCCTATGGAAACAGAGTTGTTAGAAGAATCACAGGCTTTTGTGATTAGGATGTAGCTTATGTGAATTTTTTAAGACGTTTGAATTTTAATGCGGCATCTTTTATTTCCACAGCCGCTCCGACTTTGTTCTGACAGTCCCTCATATGTGTAAGAGCATTGGGGAATACGGAGGGAGCTGATGAGAGCAAGACAGAACAGCTTCACCTGACCCGAAGTGATGGGAGACTGATCATTTCACCTTTGGATGGAAAAAAGCTTTTAATCAGTCTAAAATAGGAAAGGAATCTTTGTCTGGGCTGTCAGTTTGATTTAGAGGTCTGTTCATCATTCTTGAATCTCTGGTGTTGAAAATCAGGAGCTCAACACTCACAAACCGCATGTTCCCAATCACTAAATAGCATTCTTTAATTAAAGTAGCCCCAGAGTGGTTAAAAAGAAATAAATGTGATGGTTAATCAGAACGAATGTAAATCATATAAGAAGTAGTCATAAGCTAGTGTTGAGAACAAAATGGGTGAGAAACCTCATTTTTATCCTCCCTGTCTTCACAGATGGGAACTCTCTTCCTCTTCTGCCCTCTGGTTCTCTGCAAAACACAAAGAATACATTCCCAGGACCAAATCGATTGGTATCATATTCATTCTCTGGAAGGATTATTTTAGAGTCTTGGTTGACAGTGTGGTGACTCCCTGAGAAACTGATGTCTAACACCAAAATCATGTAGAAATGAGTGATAATCTGCATGTCACCGCGCCCTTATCCTGAAATTATGATGTAAAAATGATTAATCTGACAGAAATAATGCAAATATTTCTCCTAACAAGACCACCAACGAGCGAGAGTGGCTGGAAAACTCCCCTTGAACCAGAAGAAGCCTCTTCCTTCAGTGCTGACGGAAGGTTTTGACAAATGTGTGGTGTCCATGTTGATGCTAGTGAACATTTAAACCATTACAGTTTGAACACAGACAGGGTGGGAGCACAAAAGATGCCATTTACTCCCTCACGCTCTTGCTGTTCCAACACCTCGGTGACAGTGGGGCTTATGCTCGGCTGCTGCTTCAGCTGCTTCTTGTGATTCAGAAACCAAAGCAAGTGGCGTCAGCCCCTCAGTAATGAGACGGCATCGCTACTTTTAACAGTTCGGGTCAACAACAGTGTTGCTCAGGTAAATACCCGATAAATACCAGCGCTTGACAGGCGTTGGCAGCTCATTGGTTCTCTTCCCGCTGTTTACACCCGAGTGCTCAGCAAGTCACTCATAGAATAATAGTTTGTTTATTGGTGGGACAACAAACGGCTCTCAGTTAAAATTAAAGAGAGAGAAGAGAGAGCGCCGTCTGTTGGGAGCCGAGCTGAGGGGCGGAGGGTTCTTGGTACAAGCCTGGAAGGTGTTCTGCTAGAAGGGGAAGGGGCCAGAACACCTTCAGAGCACTGCCGAGGTACCTTTGAGCAAGGTGCTGAACTCACAATTGGATAGGCCCTGCTGTGAACTGCTGGGGTGGACTTGGCGTCGCCCATATGTGCACCCTCCCCGGGAGCCAGAAAGGGGATAAAGTGGCCAAGAAGAAGAAGACGGAAGAGATGTTTGACCTCACAGGAGCTCGTGATCACGTCAGAGTTATCGTTCAGGTCTGGAAAAACTACTCTGACCTGAATAAACGACAACTTAACTTACCTACCGAGCGTCTCGGTGCTGTTTCGCAAGCATCAAAGTTGCAGCGGACGGTTTTAAATGCGGAGAATAATCGATATATTTGAACAGATTGTAAAAACAATTCCATCTGTTGCCTTCGACTCCCGACCAGATGGAGCACTTATCATCAAGAATGCAGGAGGCTATAATCCTGCCAGGTTTAGGCGTGCACGTGGCCCGCTTGATCATCTGCAAACGCTGCTTAGAAAACCACCCTGATATTTAGAGAATTCTGCACTTGACTGTCAATATATGCGGTGATGAAGTCATTTAGAAGGTCACTGGCGTGCACGCAGCTAAAAGCACAGTTAATCTGAGGCTTTATCCAGGTGGAGAAATTAATTCTGCAGTTTAAAAGCGCACTGCAAAAATCAATCTTTTAATTAAGTACATTAGTGCACATTAAGGCAAAATAGATCATCATCACACAAGATTAGATAAATTAACAGAGCTTAGAATATGGTAGTAGCTACACATATGAATTAATTCTCCTAACTTCTGGAGATTAATAAATTAATTAATTAATTAAAATTAATAATAAATGTTAACATGGTATAGAGGAACACCCTGCTTGCTTGTCAAGTTGTGCCTGAAGCCTTTTCATTGTTAATCAGCTCTTCTGTTGTCACACAAGAAGAAATTCTTATTCTTATTTTTCACTACTACATTAGAAAGCATGTGAGCCTCTTTATGTAGATTTTCAAAATGCCCCATGGCATAAATTAAACGTCTGAATTGGAACCACGCCGTATCGTGACAGTAATAGTAATGAAATGTGAGGGGGGTTACGATTATAACTCAGCATTACTAATAAAACAATCACCTATAATCAGAATCAAAATGACATATTTACCTGCTAAAAATACAGTGAATTTCTTTTTTGACACATTTTGAAAGAGTGTAATGTATATAGCACATAATCAGCCACTCCTAATAGAGTCAAAGATGGAGGGACAGTGGTCGGCCGGTAACGCCATTAAAAATGCAAAGTAGCGCCTGTTTGCATCTGCAACTGCACGTCTTGCATTAAAAGATAACCGCTGCACTGAAGTGGCTCGCCCAAGTGGCAACGGCTGTGAGGAAATCAGAAAGCTGCTTAATCCCTGAGAGCTTCAGCAGGGTTTCTGGCACCAGTGTAGCACCACGGTTTTCAAACCGACACAGGAAATCATGCTAACCCGGACACTGTGGCGTTCCAGCTCCGGGATCTCTGGACAGGACAGATGCAGAGTAGAAAGTGAAGAATTGGTGAAGACACTCCTTTGTTCATTTTTAGTTTAGATCGTTAGTTATTCTTCTTTTAGAATTCCCAGAAGCAGAAGAATTCGTCCCTCAAGGCTCAGTGTTGCGACACCAGGTCACATATTGACAGATGGGACAGAAAAGGAAAATAAAAGAAATCCTCCATTCCCTCAGCCCCACACTGTAAGATATCAATCTGGAGTGTTTCTTAAGGGAGTGTGGATAACAGCATCTGTATCAAAGGATCAAAGCATGCTTGACACAGATAAGTGAAGATCCACTGAAGGGTGGGAGACAGGGCTCGGTATTCTTTAACACCTGGCCGCAGACATGAAATGTTCACTGAACAATGGTGGAGGACCGATGGAAACCGCAACACAGATTTCATTCTGAGAACAAATGAGCTGGAAAGTATGGAAATCCAAAAAGAGCCCAACCCAGGCAGCCTGAGGAACTCTGAAGGTATAAGAATAAAAACCCTTTATGAACAGCGATAACCAACGTGTATTGACCAGGATAAAGCTGATTAGACTTCAAGTGTATTCATTTAAACAGTTCAGCACTCATATAACAGGTTTAACAGGTTGATTACAGGTCACCATAAGGTGGTTCTGCTCCTGAAGTGAGTTACGGACATTGTATTTGTAGTGTAATTTCTCCTAAATGCACCACAAACAACACAAATTTTTTATAGTTTCCGTTTCGGGAATCTATGGGGGAATCTGTCTATCTATGTCTTTTATCATGTTCTGTTTTAAAATAATGAAGAACATATTTTCCTAAAAAATAAATACGACATGCTCTTCAGAGCTGAGGGCCTTAATAGAGCCAAGCAAAGCTGGCAACGCCGCCCCCGGCAACCCAGCTACAAAGATACAGGAGTGCTCCACCAAACCAGTGCTCTGGTCTCCCAATGGAAACTGTCCCACCAAGAAGACTGAAGAACACTGGAAGAGCATCTGGGAGAAGGGTAATGCTAACCCTAACCCTCTACACCACATCAGCACCTGTTAATGGTCCCAGAACCTTCTCGTGAAACCTTCTGGCTGCTTATAGACAGCAGCCATGTGCAGCAGCCACGTTACACCTCTTGTTTGTCAGCCTGTGCCCTCACTTGATGTTTCTTTGGCTCTGGCGACATCTCCTGTGGGATGAACTTGATTGGACCCTTGATCTGCCTTCTGGACCTCTTTGTGCCATCAGGTAATGTCTCCATGGCAATATCAGCATCGTCACTGCTGGCCTGGTCACATTCAGAGCATTGCCTGGAAACATATGGAGTGTTGTGATTCGATATCATGGGTGGAATTTATGAAATCTGTGCAAAACAAGAGGCTTCATATTACATTTCTGACCTATGTCACTGAATTCTACTTCTGATACAAACTATTACTGAAACCATTTCTGAAAAGAATTTAAGAAGTCATGCAGAACTAATGCCCCCCAACAGCTGGGTGTCATGTAAGGTTGAGAAATTACACTGTACATGTTCCACGGCACCTCTTCCAAAGTTGTTTGATTTTTTAGTTTTACTCAAGATTCCATCCAGCCACAGGGGAGGATGGATATAAGACACTGTTCATTGTTTCTTTATGCTTGCTCACCATTCCAGATCTATTATGTCACTATCTCTCATCAGCTGTATGAGCTAATGGACACTATAGTTGGTTTGTTCATTAAAAAGAAAAGTAATTTGCCTTCTTTTTATTTAAAAGAGCAATTTGATTTTTATTAAACATGACAAACTATACTTATTTCCACACCTGTTCCGTGCAATCTGATCTTAATCACCATTTTATTACATTTTTACTTGCAACTGTTTTCCTGCGGGGTTACTGCAGCCACATATTTTAGTCCAATTTAGTTTCCATGTCCATGTTCTTTAATTAAAATGAGTATAATTTATGAAGGAGAGCCTTAAGGTTGTGTACTTCCAGTTAAAAAGGACTTTCATTCCAATCTCTCCAGCAGCTCTCACCAGTAGCTGTTCTTGGTCTTTTTGGGCATCCGTGTTAGTGGTGGCTCCAGACAGCCCAGATGATAATAAAGTTTGCAGGTGTCACACAAGACCAGTAGGTGCTGGTCCTGGTTCTTCTTACAGATGCCACAGCTGCAGAAAGACACGTCACACAGTGACAAATCCACACGAGAACTCATGGTCAGGAGTTTTTAAACAACAAAAAGCCAAGCCACAACAAGCCACACAGAGGTTAACTAGCAAGGCAACAGCCTCGGCTAAATCCATGGCAGCAAGAGACGAGTTTATTACTCGGCGTAATGTTTGTACGATCTGCTTTAGGAGCACATAAGAGCCCAGCCGAGCACCGTGTTAATGCTAATGCACGCGGAGAACATATGTTGCAATGGGCTTACAGACTTTTGTAGAGCTTCTGTTTCCAGGTCAGAGAACTTTAGCACGCGTGCCGATCACATAGGCCAGCTCGCCATCCACATGCTCTCGGGAGTCAACTCACAACTTATTTTCTTTGTTTGTGTCTCAATGTTGCATGCTGACCTGTAGAGGATTGCTGGTAGACTGGATGACTTTCCTGGGGACCCTCCCTCCTTTTTACTTGGTTTCCTCTCTTTGGATGCTTTCAGGACAGGTGGGGTGTTTAGTTTCTGCCAAAGGGAGAGGCCAACATTTATAATGACAGCATTAATGAGCATTAAGATGAGTGCTATGTTCCTGGTTATTGTATGTTAGATGTTGTATGTATTACTTTATGGGATGTTGAAGATGACAATGAGAGTAATGATCAGCATAATAGACCTGATGACAATAACAGTGGTAGCGGTGGCAGTTATAAACTAAAAAGGTCTCAACCAGGAGGTAGAATTACAGAAATCAGAAAACCTTTAAAGATTAAATGCATCACAATTGTCAGAACTAAATCATTTGAAAGAAATTATGTTTTTTGATTCACAATATTCAGGGCAGTTTGTAAACTGCAGCTGATCCTTGTCTTCATCCCAAAAAGGACACATTAAAATGCAACAAATCTTTAAATTTCAGCATAGAAATGTTGATCATGTGGCTGTACTATCAACTAATGCAGTGCTTCCTCTCAGTATTTCTCCTGAAGTGAGTATCAGTCAATAAACCTTCACACTAGCCGTTTTAAATGTCTGATTGTGACCCTCAAAGCCTAGGGACCGTCCAACCTTTACCAGAAAAGATAACCTTGCTGCCCAACTTAGCCAAATAAATCAGCATAACCGCATCATACAAACATAAAAACGACATTCTGGGAGTTGAATCATAGCAACTGGACTGTGTGAATTTCTTGAAGGCGTGAGGACGTGAAGAGCATAAGCATTTGGAACTCCCAAAACAGTCAGCAAGAACCGATGAAGCCTCTTGGATAAGAGGGGAAACGTCTTCTAGAAACTCAAACAGTCCAGTTGCTAAGCTTCAACTACCAGAATTACAATGGCCTGGATGGCTGAGACGCTTCAGAGATTAAAAACTACATCATTTTGTAGGTATAACTCTACATCCTCACAAATGTCAGTTATAACCCAATAAATTTATCAGTGCTCTGTAGAAACGAGTCTGCTTACTTCTCCCATTCAATGGGGAGAATCTTTAAAAACCGAATAAAAGCCTCATTTTTAACTTGTCATCTCTCCGACATCATTTCACCAAATATCACGGTCTCCCAGTTCTAATGAGCCCCTCCTCATCATGAGCTACATGGTCGAAATCCACGTTTAAACGGGTTCGTTATGGGTTTGAGTTTAGGTGTTAATGCAATGCACATTGTGAGACTATAAACAGGCTGAACATCTGCTGGCTGTGAGAATATGAATATGAAAAAGCAGGTTTTTTAAAATGCAATTTCTCATAAGCCATTGTTCCCCTGAAATTGAGATCTATAGTCATAACACCAACTTGGTTTGTATTTCATGAGTGTGCAGCCCACGGAGGGGGAGTGGTAACACACCAAGTGCTCAAGAAGGGGACGAGCCGGCCTTTGGGAGGAGGTGAGGACATCAGCAGCTAATTTGTAGGAGAGGCCGTATGTAATGTACAGAGTAGCTGAATGGCATAAAAGTGGAAATGTTAAGTCTCTAAAGACAAACTTAAACTAAAATTTCCTCATTTCAGTTAAGATTATTCAACTGTGTAAATTAAGTGGGTAACAAAAACCCCAGAAAAAAGTTCCATCAGCTTTGAGAACAACCAAAGGAAACCTGTTGCGTCACCTCGGACTTCCAGTTTATTCTCTAAGCCATGTGGGTTAATTAGAAAACTTATCTGGTTGGTTTCTCTAAAAACGAAAAGCTTTCACAGGGGAAGGTCTAATCTTGGAAAAATCTCTGCGACTGCAGTACCATAAGAATTTCTAAAAGACAGGAACAAGGCGGCTAAAAGACCAGACGCAGCTTCACTCTTTTCTACCACAAGGAAAATTCTCTACTGCAGATACAAGTGGTTTAAATATTTTTAGCAGTTTCTTTGAGACAAATAAATAAGTACAATATGAAATCCTATATAGAGGGCAAAGGGGAAGGTACCTACACTGGCTGCAATCTGTAAAATGTTCTCTTACTCTAAGGAATCTTTCAGTATGCATCAAAGTTTGGATTTATTGCTATTGGTGTTTACAGAGGAGCCATCTGCACTCACTTGGCCCTCTTCCATCCACTGGGATGCCTCACTAACCCAGAGAATACACATACTAAGGATGTGGTGTTAGGAGCTTAGACATGTTTGCATGTGTTGTTCACCGCCATTGCGAATTTTCGATGTCAAAGGGAAGATTTTGAGACTTTACAGATTAGTTTCAGCCATTTTGATTGACCTCTCTAAAGCCAACTGAAGCCCTGCTGAGTTCTGCCCTTGGATGAGCAGTGGTGCAAAGAGGGTAAAATTAAGAATGACCAGCTTTTACTTGAACATTTCACTCTTGACATTCTCCAACTTATAATCAATAATAGCAGATATTTACAATGGTCAACTGGTTACCGTCGGAACAGGACAGTGTTTGTTTATGTGCAAATTGATTCTCATGTGACGTTAAAGCAAGCATGAATTAAATGAGCTTTAGAAACAAGAGACTCCTGCTGTGAAGCATGTTAGAGGAGAGATAACTTCCTGTTGCAAGTCACCGTGTGTCTCAGTGTCTGATCAAATGTTGAATACAGTCACCACACAGGGGTTTATCTTGCTTAATTTCTCATATGCATGAGGGGCAATGGCTGGATGAGATATAAGGATGATGGCAATGTGTGACAGACAGACAGGAATGGCAGCCATACCTGGCCCAGGATGCCACCCAGCAGAGTCCAAATGGCCTGGCCTTCACTGCGGAGCTCTCCATTCACATTCAGTAGGTCCTCTAGTGATTCACATAGCTAGAAAAGCCAAGGAGACACAAGAAAACACCCACTTAGATATTGTGCTCACACTTGACCATTGAGACACATCTGGCTACAGCGGCAGCCATTAATTTAGAATGTACCAGGGTGGTGTATCATGGGAAAATGATAATGAAGAAGACGTGGTTAGAGAATTTCATGTAAAGGAAAACATACACACACAAAACAAATAACACCCCTGAGAGTGTGTGTTCCTCCAGTTGTCCTTCTGATCTGAAGTCACTGCTTTTGTACTGAATCCCACCAACCTACCGGTTAACTGTTTTGAGAGTGATGCAAGTGCAGCACAAACAAAACTCAGGTGCTCTTTTGGTGATTGGCCTGAATCTCTAGTTAAAGTCTGCATGTTGTACCAGAGTCATAGAAAAGGGAAAGATGTGAAGGATCTGAAATTTATAAATTGGCCGTCTGTAAACATCACTTCATGGGCCACTGACCCGCCTGCTGGAGTCTCCAGAAACAAAAATACCCACACCCATTCCAAACGGATGGGTGTCGATCATGGACCAACCTGTGTGGCATTCCCAGGCAATTTCAGATTTTATCCTATTTCAAATGTGATCAATTTCTCTTGTATTTTCACAGTTGTATTTTTGTGCTTGCTTGTTCCTTTGATTGGCCAATCAGACTTACAACTGACCATAAACCTACATCGGGAAAACATCTAATGGAAGTTCAGTATGAACTAAGTGCTTGCACCCAATAGCAATATTTAAGTTTTACAGTCCAAAGGGTGTCGGACAATGACAGGATATCATTAGCTCAGTTTCTGATTTTAAATTTAAAACATGTGCTCGACCTTTAAAACCAAAAAAGTCTGCATTATTAAGATTAAACGCAGACAGACACAACTATTGTGGTGTTGCCGTTTGACTGTGCCAAGGCTAAAGACGGGACTTTTCTGTGTGATCGCTACCTTGCTGTACTCCACATGCAGTTTTTCTTGTTCACTCTCCAGTTTGTCTTTTAGATTCTTCTGCTCAGAGATGTTGTCCTGGATCTGGATCATCCGCATGTTCCGCTCTGAATATGAACGGAGGGAAAAAATAATCAGCAGCAACAAAAATTAAAAGTAAAACAATTTTAACTGGGACGAAAGACACGGTGAAGAAACGGTGATCAAGCGACCAAACACGAACGTTTGTGGTTTGTGTGAATGTACCTTAATGATTTGAATAGTTCTGCAACCTTACTAGAAAGAGGGGTTTCCTCACCAAGGTAGTAGTTGACAAACTCAGCGGAGAGAGCAGGCTGCTTGTGCTTCCTGCGCCCGTCAATGCTGGCGCTGGCATCAGATGTGTCCACCGGGAAGATATCGGTACTGATACCCATCAGTTCTGCCTTTCGCATCAGCTTCCTGATGGCTGAAGCGCTGGAGGTCAAAGGTCTTGGCAGTTTTTCCCGTGGGACCCAGGCCTGAGGCCGTGTGTTCCTGGACAGCTCAGCTTTTGTCCTGTACTGCTGCAGGCGAGTCGTGATACGGGCCTGTGAATGGGACACTGGTGTCAATAAGCGTTTTTCAAGTGCAATAAATACAATATTGACAAAGATAATCATGATGTGAGCATTTTACTTAATAAAGCAGCACTGACTATGATATACAAAAACCCAATGACCTTAAATCTGTGAATATGAGTTTTTTCCATTGTGCTTTTGATTCTTCTATCCAAGTTAACAAGTAGCTTCAGTGCGCATTAGTTTAATGAAAGCAAACATTAACAAGACAATTTCTTTAACAGACCTTTTACTCAGTACAGTACAGACATTAACCCAGTTGGCATGCTTCAAAGCAGTCACAAACACTACACATAGATCGACTTTAGCTTTACAAATCATCTTTATTTTAAAAACCTATTTACACGAGTAAGTTAGAAGAGTGTGCTGCAGCAGTATGAACCTAATGTGTCATCTCTGACCTAACTTGGAATGTGGATGAATCCTGAAGAGTTGGAGTTAGGTTTAGAACTCAAAACCAGTCGGAGAGAGACACTAGGGACTACATGGGGTGAGAGTGGGCTGTTGAATCTTACCTGAGCTTCAGGAGGCAGCTGCCTCTCCCTCTCCTGCAGTGAAACTTTACAGTAAGACTGCAAGGCAAGATAATTCTTCCTTTTCCACTTCCTGTCAAATCGGTCTGCGTGCTGTTTGCAGTATGCAAAAAATGGATCAGCAATATCCTGAGGACAGAGACACCAATTCTTACTACGCCGGCATTGAGAGGTTAGTTTGGCCCATCCATCAGTCAATCGATCACAATAAGACATAAGCATACACATGGCGACCCCATGACAGACATGTTTGCTGTGGGCTTTTTCTAACCTCCTCCGCTGCAGCCTCAGACAAAAGTCCTTCCCTTTGTGCACATGTTACATGGAAATAGGAACGACACATTCCAGCATCGCAGCTGATGCACACACCAGTCCGGGCAAAGCGGGCATCCTCACAAAAACTGCATTCCTGAATGAAACAAACCCCGGGAGGTAAACAGCAAAGACAGTGTGAGGATGAGATTTTCCTCCATAATGGAAGGATTTCTTTTGAAACCTTATTTCCTATGAATGTCTGAGTATCAGTGTTTTCTTCACATCAACATTATCCAAGCCTGAACAACTCTCATGACTAAATGACATTTATTCCAAAAGAACATTTCTTTTTCGGACATGGCACAGTTAAAATCTGATAAGAGGTTTTTAATTACACCATTTCACTGCTACTGCAAGTGTTATCAGAGCTAAATCTTCACATTCCACATTGCGATGTTAATATTCTTCAAAATATTCTTGAGAACTACTTTTTGCCAAGAATCTTTGTGAGCCGATTGATAAGAGGCAACATAAATCCAATGAAAAGGATACTTGCCTTTGCCCCATATTTTGAATAATTCATTTCTGTGAGTGTCACTGGTCGCAGTTTATCAATGTCTCCAAATGCTACTCCAGGAACATAAAGAGCACAAACCACATGCACCCACCTGAGAAATCACAAGAAAAAGAAGAGAGAAAAGCACAGAAGATTTGAATGAGGTATAAAACTTGAAAACGTTTATTAAAAAGTTGACATTTGAAATGTGGTGACATCTGCTCATTTTCAGGGCATCACATTGAATATATGGCTGTGTGTGTTTTTGCATTTAATTTGGTCATTTACCGCAGACCATAAGGAACTTTACATCTGAAAGGGGGCTACAGTCAGTTGCATCAACCACTATAAAAAGAAATGGATTGATAGCTTTCTGTAGCCTTGGACTCCAGCAACAGTTTGGTATGACAGAATTTCAAATGTGGACTTTAGGGAGGAGAATCTGAAGTCCAATATAAAGATATCCATCTCAAGCAAGCAACAGCTTCACAGTTTAATTTGCTGTGTTTTTCATGCTCTAGTGAAGTAGTAAATTCGGGTGCAGCGTAGCTGAGGAGCACTATCAGCGATAACGTGGCTGAAGTCTCCACGCTTCACAAAACCCACTCTTTTCTCTCATTCCTTCTCTTCCTCTATCTCTGCTCTTCCCTCCATCCACTTCTCTCATTGCTCTGTGAATTCTCTCTCTCTCCGTCTGCCTTAATCCAACTTTCTTCTCCTCCCACCACAGAAAATATGTACCATTTAACTTGTATTGCCCTCAGCATATCAACCAGCTAAGGTCATTAACTAAGGCGTTATTTGTTCCCGAACACGTTCCACTCCCTGCTTCTTGTGAATGCCAACTGACTACTGGGTCAATGTGCGACAGTAACCCACCTCCCGGCATCTGTCTCTTTGAAGATTCCATCCTGGTTGGGACACAGCTCACAACTGGGAGTAACGCCGTTCTTACAGGCGTCACAGAACCAAGGCTCTGTTGAGTTTTCTGAGGTGGAGCTCATTATTGAGTCGCTCTCACCATCCACACCATAACAACCTGAAAACAAACACAAAGGTTTCCCATTTTTTAATACAAATTTAACAACAAATATTGACAACTGGTACTCAATGACATTTACAGACTGAAGCAGAAAACGTTCAGCGTCCGTTACAAACACAGAAACAGAAAGCGGGGACTTTTTCATGTGACATTTGCAAGTGAGCTGAAGGGCTTCTTTACAGTAACTTCAATGTGTGCTGGGTTTTTAGATAGACTGGATCGGTGAAACAGATGTGTCAAATCCACAGCGTCCTGAAAAGGCAAAAAGAAAACTCCTATTCAAAGCATTTATTGGGGAAATGAAGCCAAGTTTTAAGTGTATGAATGGTTCTCTCTGAACTCTACGATATCTGCCACAGATGCTGTATGTATGTAAAAGCAAACATGGAATATTGGAAAGTTTTCTTTTAGGAGCAAGTTGTTATATTAGCCCAGTCGACTCACCTGGCAAATAACTTAGAGTAGAGTTATGCAACCGTAAGGAAAACTCTACAGCTCAAACAAGTATTCCTATGATGGAAAATAGTTTCGTACTTATTGATGTCTTTCTGGAAGATTCTTAAAAAAGAAGTAGCCACTGATTTATCATTAAGGTCTAACAGAATTTCAACTGGACTCTTAAAAGACACTGCAGGATGGTTCACCCCTGCATGAGAGTTCAAGTCACCCTCACCCCAGTTGACTCTTACACTAATATTTCCTTTTAATATTTCATATGATTTGTAATGATTTATAAGCCCTCAAGCTATTAGAACAAAATGACAAAACAGACTGCACATTCAATAGAAAAAGAGGCAAAACGACAACTGAAATTATTCTAATTTTGTCCTGAGGTTGCCTAAACAATTATGTGGCTGATGTGATTTCTAAGGCAACTATTACACCGGGCAGATGTGCTCTTTACTACCAGTGAGGGCAGCAAACAGTCCTGTGCCTCAATGTGGAGATAAGACTCTAACTGCTAACTCAGGCAACAGCCTTCTGGCTTCTGGAGCAATGGCAAGACTCCCCAATCCCGCCCTCAACGTTATGTGTGCCTGTCACTGGGTGCTTCTCTGGAGACTTGGGCCGCTTTGACAAAGCAAACACTGAGCCAGATAGGACTGCGCTTTCAGCTCTAGATTTTTTGATGGGTACATTGTGCTCCCAGATATTTACATTTGCAAATCAATAATTCTCAACTTTTTTTCCAGACCTGATGAATTTATCTTAACTCTTTACAAGTTACTCATATCTCATGGGGTGAAATCAAAGGAGGAAGACACCAAGTGATGAATAATTGGGACAGAGTCCGAACGAACCTTGGAAGGTGTCCTGGTAACGGGAGGGGCGCCAGCACCCCTCCAGAGTACTGCCAAGGTACCCATGAAGAAGGCACCGAACTACCAAATGCTCACATAGCGCCCTCCAATGAGCTGGTGAATCATAAAGGTGCCTTTGCCTGCATTCATCTGGGCTGGGCTCAAGCCCCCTCCCCACGACACCACAAGGGAAAGAGCAGTCACCAAAGAAAAAAATAGGTGGGTTTCGAGTTGTGGCCAAAGGCATTGGGTACATGGGTTGATGACGTAATACATCAATTCTAATAGATCAATGATGGCATGGCACCATACCACCATTGACATTTGTGATGCTATAGTTGTGTACGTTTATATGATCATCAGTACTTAAATAGTGTGATAGAGAGATGAATAAACACATACAGTGAAAAAGTGATGATAAAAAAAGCTGTGAATGCAAGTAGACAGCAGCTGAGGAGAAATGTGTCTCTGACGTGAACAGGAAGGTTCTAGCTCCTGTGTGATTTTCATTGTTAGACGCTTACACATTGGGTGTGAACCTGGCGCTATAGCGACTCGATAGACATCTCTGCAGTGTTTCTCACACACACTGTGGCCCATTGAGTGGCGGCGCGCAATGGATTCAATTCAAGCACCGCAAATTGAATGTGCCCCCCCCCGTGCAACAAGCATCTGAAGATATCGCACCCTTCATTTAATTCATTGCTAAGGTCGCGCAGGTTTTCCCCTGCTCTTAACTACTCACTCAAACACACACACACACATGCATTTTACACATAGCAAGGCTAGCAGCTAATTGGTCAGATTCCACTCCCCACATTGTGAACGCAGCCTATCAAACTGTAACCCAAAGCTGCACCTTTGTCATATTTCTGGTGTATTTGGCAATGGTGATATAATTCGATTTTTTGCCTAATATTTTAATTGCTCTTTTGTACTCTGACCCAATTTTGAAACAAATTAGATTTTAGTTAATGATTCCTGATGGTGCCCCTTATATGATTCTGAAACTGTGGTTATGACGGACAATTATGGGACCTGCAACAGCCAAACCTCAACACAGGGGTAAATCTGTGGGCTGCTTCATCTTTTCTGATTGGACCGACACACTGGTTTAATCGACATGTGGATGAACTGTGGCACAAATCTTTAGTGTTCCTTTTAAACCGAGATACAAAGTTCAGACTGTTAAGCCATGGGTTGCAGGCTAATATGAGCTAAGCTGACCAAAAATGATGACTACATGATACCTTTATAATCCCTGATGGGATTATCCTTGTCAGAACTGAAAAGCTTGGCAAGAAGAGAAATGAGGAAATGCAGAGTTAACTGAGCCAGGTCTTTCTAAAAATACTGAGATAAAATAGAAATGATGTTTATTGACTTTCCGAAGTTTACCTGGCAAATCCTATGGACAAATTCTAGGTTATAAAATGTTAATGAAGATAAAGATGAGGTCATGTTAAGAAAAAGTACTCAGTTTAGCTGCTTTTACATTGAATAGCGATACAATTTTCCCAAATAATTTGATGGTTCACAGCATAATTCTGGGAATTATCTGCAGCGAAATTACAGATAGATGAATGAAGATTATACCCATCAAGGATGATGTACAGCCAATAAGAAATGTAGGAGGAAAATGCAACAGCATACAGTATACCCCTAACAGCAAGTGAGAAAATATGGGAGCACCACGGATCTTCACCTTCGTTCCAGGTTAGTTCAAAACATTTGGGAAAAAGCTTTGGAACAGTGAGCAGCTAAATCTAGAAAAGGTTTGTTTTATACACCCCCTTACACATGCTACAGTAATGCAATCAAATAAGAGCATTTTTGGCAACAGCCAATTTTGTGGTTAGAACCATTGCATAGTCAATAATTGAAGCTGACATAGCAGAACACTAAATTACAACTGCCTCTAGCACAGAATGCACAGTCAATCTACTTTTGAGGTTTGTAAGTGCATGTTGTTACTTAATAACCACATAATTGACTTAAACCTAATTTAGTACCGGTAGTTAATTTAAATGAAGGCAGGTTATATCTAAAACCGCAAACTGGGATTAATGCAACCTAAAATAATGAGGGAAAATACAAAGTTTAAAGCTCCAAAGCATAAATATGTAGCAATATAAAGTTGCCTGTGTTACTCAGACAGGTAAATAGCAACAAGATGGTAGTTGTTCTGTACAAGGCCTATCAAAAAGACTGGTTTAAAGATCAAAAGAAAGCCTGGGAAGAACAGAGACTATCTACAGTAAAAGAATTCCAAAAGTAAGAATCTGTACAGTGTTTCATCCGTCACCTGGGTCTTGTGAATCTACCTTTCATGTCAAACACTCTTATCTTGTGAGAACAACTGATGGTGTCCCAACAGTGGCGTGAATACAAGAAAGAGAAGCAGTGATGAGCACTAGACACTGACAGATTACCTCTTTACCTTGTTCCCCCTGTGAGCTTGATACAACCTTCAACAAGGGCATTTTATAGCTCAAGAATAAGAAAAATTGTTGTGACTGTGTAAAAATCCACACGTGCTAAAACAAATACATATATTGGTCCTAAATTTAAAAAAAATATTATCCATTTCAATACATGAGGGAAACCTTTCTGTGTTGCGTTACTATGCTGTGTTTGTGTGTGTGTGTGTGTGTAAGCTCAAGCGTGTAAGTTTCCCTGAGGTGCTCTGAAGTACTGTTAAGAAAGCAGCTTTTTGATGTTTTCCTACATCCACAAGCATAAACAGGTCATTATTGAAAACAGGAACGGGTTCTTGACTGACTTATCCGGAGGGACATTTAACTCAAAATGTTGAATGACTTTGTCATTGTCATATCGTTTGGCATATGATTGAGCATTCCCAGCTCCACCAACAAATTTAATATTTTTTTGGTTCCACTGTGCAGATAATCTACCTTAACCAGAATTTACTTTGACTGTGGACATTCAGTAAATCTCCTGTCTTCTCACCAGGGTGTGAGACCTCTGTTATAGGACAGTAGAGGATGGTTCTGAGTCTTGGTCTGGAAGAATGTTTTAGCTGCACCTATTTTGAGATCTTCATACATTTTTGTTGTTATTTGGAATCATTGATGGATGTAATCACAGGCAAGTCACCTGATGCAAAACCATCATTATCTACCATAAGTATGGTTTTATTGTTAGTGTGGAAGGCATTGAAGACTGATACACCGTTGTCCTCCATCCATGAGCATGAGAACGTGTCCTGGGAGATTTCAACATGCACTTAGACAACCCCAGCTCTTCTGACTTCCTGTCCCTTAATAGATCTTTGACGTAACGTGGATCCCCCACTCCACCTATTCACTGAGCCGACAAAGAGCTTGATCTCATTCTTGCTCACTGCTGCGTTTTTGACACCCTCCAAGTTACAAATCTGCATTTCTCAGAAAACTTTTTTCATGCAATTCAACTTGAGGCTGACCAGCCCCCCCCCCCCCCCCCCGCTCCCCATCCCAAGGATCTTCTTACAATCCCAGCAAAGTCTCTCCGACCCACTTCTCCATGCTGGTCTGCTCCACTCTGCCCACTTCCAGTGCAATCTCCTCTCCGACGTTAATGATACCACCAATACTATTTCCTCCACTCTGAGATCATCCCTGGAATGTCTTTGTCCTCCATCCACCAGGCCTTTTAGGTCTATGAAGCAACAGGTGTGGTACCACAGATATGAACAAACTGTTCTCTACCTTCAAAAGCCTGCTTATCCCACCTGTTCCCTCTTACTTGAACAATCTTGTTGGAGCCCATGCTACCCCTCGTCCTCTACCGTCCCCACATGAGCGTTGCCTGGAAACGTTGTCTGTACAGGCAAGGCCATTGAGACTATTCTCATACCTTGTTTCCTCATGGTGGGACGACCTCGTGGGCTCCACCAGAGCAGGGGTAATCCACTCTTCCGTCAATAAGCTCTTGAAGATACAGCTCTTCTAGGAGCACCTGCTCTCCAAACAGCACTTAACTTTCTCCTATCTCTACTCTTTTTCTCTCCTGTTTATGTCCCTCTTCACTCCCTTTCCAGATCTCTGCACCGTGAGTTTGTAGTAGCACTTGTACTAGGTAGTTTAGAACTGTAAGGTGGTATTTTATTCACATTTTGTCTCAACTGAATAATGGCTTGATTTGGGTCACTCACAGCAATTTTTTTTGGACAAAAGTGCCTGATAAGTGACTTAAATTATAAAGGTAAATGAAGTCCGCTCAGCCAGTAATGAACTGGAACTTTTAGAATTTCCTTTCCTATGCAGAAACACCACTTAATATTCAACAAAAAGCCTTTTTTTGTAACGATTAAGAGCCACTCTGATAACATTCATTGTTACCTATTTCTGAACTATGTCTGGTATTTCTCTTTATTTTAACAATTATAGTTACAAAAGAAAGCCTTTTTGTGCCTTTTAACATTACCAAAAAATAAAAATTCAAATTTCAGATTCAAATTGAATTTTCCCCCCCCCCATTTATGACTCTAGTGTACGTATGAGCAATTCAGCAGCAACAATTTTGCTATTCTACTCGGCACAACTTGATATGAAACAGTTCGGCTTTTCCAGTGGAGGTACTAAGTAAAGTACTCGGGTTCCAAACATGCAAAGTAGGGCTAAATGTGTCAATGACCAATGTTCTAATTAGGCAGGAACTTGACATGACAGATGAGTTAGCAGAAGATTCAAACCTGTCTTTTTGAAAACCTTGCAACAGCGTCTTAATAAATAATAAAGGCAACAAGCAAGGCAATAATGTAGTTCACCAATGAGGAACAGCTCTGATTTAGCTCTGTAGAAGGAGAGAGCAGCCAGAGGGAGATACATGGTGCGACTTGAAATGAGGTTTCCCAGGATATCTCGGAGCTGATGGCCGCTCAGGGCAGTAGTGGTTTTTGATTTGGCCGATGTGGGCAAGTGCCCATGGCACAATCTGTGTTGGGATGCACCAAGAGAAATGTAAAAAATACTTTTGCTCTTGCGCCGCTAACTGCGTCGCGCATAAATGAAAAATAAGTACGGCTCATTTCCACATCAAGTTTTGGAAGTGAGATATCGGTATTCTGTTGAGACACGGATGTCAGCTCACTGCTGCTGAGGAGGACGCAGCAGTGTCTGGGGGGGGGGGGGGGGATCTCAGGCAGCAGAGTTAGTATGGACTACTGTATTAGTTAGTATTAGTCTTGCTGAAATACCAATTACTTAAATTTCAGGCCTCATGTCATGTAATTACAGTAATTTCATCCATATAGTTAGTGTTTGATTGTTGTAGACATTTCATCCCCGTGTGTAGAAGTTTTAATGCTATATGTGGGGTTTCTATATGCTAGTTGTTGGAAACTCATACTTCTCATTCCTTTCCGAATATGTCTGTGATAAATGGTTTTTGTGTAATTTATTTTGACTTCCATGTTGTAAAAACACCTCAATCAATCAATCAATCAATCAATCAATGAAAAAGGGTATATAGAAAGGTAGAGATCAAGGAACTTTTCTGTTAAAAACATGTGTTAATGTAACAGCTGGTTCTTAGTTATTAATTGTCTTGTATTTGTGCAATTTATGTTATTTTTTTAATTTGTTCATTTCTTTTTATCATTTCTGTCTATGCTTGCTATATTTTTGTATTTATATATATTTTTGGCACGTACCTATATCCCTATATTGGGTTTTCCTATTTTTGGCACTGTGTATGTGGTTCGATAAAGAGTTTTACTTTGTGCAGAATGATGTGATTTTTTTGTATCTACATGGGTGGTGGGGTTGGGCATGGACGATGTGCAAAGTGTGTTGGGGGGGGCAATAGAACTGCCACTATAGACTGCCACTTGATCATAAAGTGGACATAAATGCGATCAAGCAAAAACCTTAAAACACCAAAGATGCTTACTGAGAATCAAAGTGGGACATAGAGAAAGAACTGGAAGTGGTTACATCAATTTGACATTTTTACAACATTTACCAGGTTTGCACATCGAAAGTAGTCTGGATTTTGCTGCTGGCTGTAATAAAGAATTTATAGCATTGTGATTTCTGTCTTTTCTGACAAGACTCTGGCAAGAAAAGAGCCAATGGTGAGAACCAAACATTTATCAGCGATGTGTTGGTGTAATGAAGTGACACCGTCACATCAATCCTCCACAGTTGTGTTGTTTATGTCGCACACCAATAAAGTTAATAGTGGTTGCCTTATGAAGACCACGTCCACATTGATTTGAGACCGCAACCCATTATTTTACACTGCATTCATATGTATATACACACTTTGAACCTTTTTTCAGTTTAGCTCTATATTTAAAAGAAATGTACAGAAATAAGAACAAAAAAATGCCTCCATGAAAAGATTTCTGATTGTTATTTAAACGTCCATGTTATATTATTTTAGTACTCTACTGTAAAGCTGTAGAACCAAAAGAAAGACTCAAAAAAGAATGTGGTCTGTCCCAAAAGTTGGACGACTGCAAAATGAAACTGACAGGTGGTGACAAAAGGGAAAACAAAAGCGAGTTACTTACCTTCATGCACAGTCACCCCACAATTGTCACACTGTATAATCTCATCTGCATCCTCACTGTTGTCACCAAGACAGACACAGCAGATGAGTATGTGCTGAGTGCTCCAGGTCTGGGACCTGTCCTGCAAGGCATCCTGGGAAATTGAGAAAGAGCGCTAGGGTAAATCGACTTCACTGGAGCTCAGATCAGAAAGCTCAATAAAAACCAATTCACAAAGTTCCTGGTAAGTGAATAATCCTTTCACAATCATTTTCTTCATGGTCATATCTTCAGCAGGGCCCTGGCTAGACACTAAACTTCCTGAAGACCCTAGGAGGTGCAGAAAGGACCCATCTGCTGCTGGATGGACATGCAGAGGCAACAAAGGCTACTGGGACTGCCCCTCACATCAACCCTGTGTGGAACATGGTGAGGTTTCAGAGTATCTTGGGGTCTTGTTGAGGAGTGAGAAAAGATGGGACGTGTGATTGACTGGTGGCTCAGTGCAGCCTCTGCATGTGTGGTGGGTATACTGGGCCGTTATGGTAAGAAAGAGCTTCGTAGTCAGTCTGCCACCCATGGACATGAACTTTGGGTAGTGAAATGAGTTTCCTCCGTAAGGAAAATGAGCCGAACCTTGACGTCAGAACTAAGGTACCTATTGAACTGTGATATCTGTCTATGATTACAGCCCTGCTAACCAGCTGAGAACAAGACTGCATAACCACAACTCAATGTCAGCAAAACCAGGGAAGTAATAATGGATTAGTAGTGGAGAGAGTTCAGGGTCAATGAGGCCCTGACCTGGACTCATCACACCAACATCATCACTAAACCAGCAGCTCTTCCTCCTCCACAGATTGAGGAGACTCTGGAGCTAGGGTTAGGGGATAGGCTTAAGCTTCTATAGGTGCCACCATTCAGAGTACCCTGACTGGCTAAACCACATCCTGGTACAACAGAGTCTCTGACCCCAACAGAAAATCTGTGCAGAGGGAACAGAAGGCCTCTGGAGAAGAAGGCCAAAACCGCCTAGCATACATGAAGGAGATCTACAGTCCATCCAGCACTCTGGGAAGACGGCTGATCTGGTTCTAACAGACACTCAGCTGCCCAGTAACACACCAGTTGCTGCCATGTCATTGAAAGTAGTATAGCATCGAGCCTAGAATGCCAAAATCGGGAAGAGTTTTATTCAACAGGCCAGAGGAACATTGAACTATCTGGCCCAAAATACAGGCTGAGTCCGATCTGCACATCTGAACTAACACAATTATCTAACTATTGCGAATTTTATCCATATTTTTATCCAGTTCCTTTTCTATGAGCTGTGGAAAACCTTAGGAAAAAACATATGAACAATAAAACAGCTACTTGCTTGAGCATTAGACCTCTAAAAGTTCTCAGAGGTCAACAGAAGGATTTTAAAGATCTTTCACCGTTATGTAGAAGAGCTCACCTCATTTCCTTTTCCCTGAGACATGCTGTCATTAGTCAGCTCTTCATCAAAACCACTGGTGCTCTTCATCTGCTTCTTCAGCTTTTTCACCTCTTTTTCACTGTCACTGCTCTCACTGTTGTTTTCGTCATCTCCGTCTGTCTTCCCGTCTTCATCTTCATCATCGTCGTCGTCGTCATCGTCATCACCATCATCATTATCATCATCATAGTCACTGGCACTCCCATCCTCCTCTTCTCCATCCCCTCCTTTCTGAGCAGCTGCTTTGCTTTTCTTCTTCGCTGCATTGGGCCTCCAGTCATTATCATCCTCACTGTCATAGTCGTCCATTTCATTCAGGTCCTCCATGGTGGTAAAGTCCAACAGAGGTCGGTTCCTTCGGAAATTCCATTTCTTGGGCTCGGACTGAGACTCTTCTGTGTTCGTGTTGCTAGACACTGATGTAGCTTCAGGGTTTGAACCTGGTGGGGTTTCAGCTTCTACGGTCTTCTTGTTCTTGCGACAACTTTTGGGCGGGGTGGCAGTGGGGTCGTCTTTGATGGAATTGTCTGAAGAAAGAGGTGGCTTGGTCTTCTCCTCATCTTCTGTGAAGTGGTCCTCAGCAGCCAGGTCTTTGACCTCCTCATCATCTATACCATCATCTGCAGATGCAGCATTGTTGGACTCACTTTCTGAGCCCGCAGCACTCACTTTAGACCCTTCCTCATCGCTGCCATTACCTGTACCATCTGATCCTAAAAAACCACAAAGAAGAGAATCATTTCTATTAAAAACTACAGGATAGTAACACTTCTCGCTCTGTCATGAACTCCAGCATGTTCTTCTACAGGTGCACCATCCTCCATTTTGGACGGAGGTTGGAGATACATGACATTAACCTGCTTTTGTTTCTGCTTTAAGTTTGAAGACTTTGTTTTTTTATGGAGATGATTCACAAATAAATCTAACCCTTAAAATTTATTTATCACTGTTTGTTACAGTCAATATTTTTTTGTGGATGAATTACAGAAACCCAGAATCGGAGCCCCAAACAACAACAGTGGAAGGAAACATTCCATTTAACAGGAAGAAACCTTGAGCTGGACCAGGCCCATAAGGAGAGATGAATACATTAAGTTTAGAGAAAGCTGAACGTGAAAACTGTTAGCAACCTTTTATCATCATTTTAATTAAGCGGCATCAGAGCATCATGTTCCACTAAACAATATAGTAATAGTAGACCTCCACCGGTCTCTGCTTTGTTCAGGTACCTCCACAGCTTCATGTGCTGACCCCTGACCCCACAGACTTCCAGGATTTAGTTTTATGCCCAGTAAAAAATTACACTCAATGCTCCACCCAATATGGAGCTTGGCCCATCACAGAGGCTGATCTCTAAAGGGCAGAGATTCTTTTTTTCAGTCCAACAAATCACATGTGTAGCTACACAATCTTTAATGGACGTACATGGGTTAAGTTTGTCATGCTGGGGAAATCCCAAATCCCCGGGTAATGTTTGTACAGCTTCAGCTTGTATAGCGATGTAGCACAGCTTTGTTATTGATCATGGCAGCGTACTGACGAGTTCATGAGCTCCACGGAGAAGAAGAGATTCAGTGGCATATTTCAGGTTATTTATGGCAATATTGCCCGCCTGCGAAGCACTGAGTGGCCTCATTATGAACTTTTCAAATGAATATGCGGCCTCTCAGGGCTGGCTAAACCTCCTGAGTGTCTCCATCTCGGTAGCTGCACCCCCGGTGCCCTCTGCATCCTCCTCGTTTGTCAAGCCTCGCTAATTATGTCGAACAAGCCATGACACACGTCTGTCCCACTGCACTGACTGAAAATATTACAATGTTCCCTAAAAATGACAATATAATATATTTTATGAAACTCAGAGCTGTTAGGATGAACACAAAGTTGGTATTCTGGCAGGAGTTTAAAACAGACACACACTCCTTTGCACAGTGACCTAATGACTGCAGCGGTACATTTCTAAAGACATCTCAGGGGCAGGTCAGACCCGCTGATACAAGGGTAGGTTTTTTTTTTCCCACACACACATTTTTCTTAATGGAATCAACCTCCTCCACTTACCTGAAGAATCTCCCACCTCAAAATCACTGTCATCAGAGCTGTCATAATCCAGGGCATCGAGGAGAGAAGCAGCCAGTGGCTTCACTTGTCTGCGTTTCAAACTTCTATCCACTGGAGAAAGCAAGACAACAAACACACAACAGTTATACCACTTCAAATTAAACACACAAACGTCCCTTCAGTATTTCCTATAACAGTAGAATAGTAATAATAGTATATCAATAGTCACCCATCCTGGTGAAAAGTGAGTCATATTAATGTTACTTGAGTAATATTAATCAACTGGCCTGAAAAACATCATATCAAATACACATAAATTAAAATATTTCACTGGTTATCCATATAGATATGGCACGATGACGACAATGATCATCCCAATAACAACAATAATAATAACAACAACAATAATAATAATACAGGGCTGGAAACAGTCATGTCAACTGAGTCATAAGCAAACAAGTGGCACCATTTTTGGCTATTAATTAACTCCACATGCTGTTTATTACCAAGCAAATGTCAATTTCATTTGGAAAATGCATTTATCGCATCTTCTTTAAGTAACATTACCACTAGCTTTATTAGTACCTACGAGCTTTGACATTAAATTACCCTCCTCGGAGACTCGAAGTCCATTTAAACATAGCTTCGAGCAAAAGACAAACATTTAAGGTCACCTTTTCGACAAAAATATCATTTTCACAGGACACAAGGCAAAGATGGATTAGCATTGTTAGCAATAACAGTGCTAGAGCTAGCTACACGAATAGCTAAGCTATTGGAGCCGATTATTGCCGTTAACTTTAAAAGGAAACGCTTTTAATAAATCATTTAAGAATAAAAGTAAAAATAGCAAAAATATCAACTTACTGTGGACTTAATATTTAATGTAGATAAAAAGGACAGTCTTCTTTTAGCCGCATGATCGCGTGGACAACTGCAGTGACGTCACCGGAAGCTTCAAGAGTGAAAAAACAAACCATTAAAAAAGTGGAAAATTCTTACAAAATATTACACATTTTGTAATATTTACTCACCGTTCATCCACATCAAATGACCAAAAATAACACTGCAATGGTATTGGGCATGCATCATATTATTATTATTATTATTATTATTATTAGTAGTAGTAGTAGTAGTAGTAGTAGTAGTAGTAGTAGTAGTAGTAGTAGTAGTAGTAGTAGTACCGGTAGTAGTAGTAGTCACTCCTCCATGAGGAGACATGAAAATGATGCGCACATAAAAATATACTCCCATCAGTGTTAATGTCTCCTGAGAAGAGCCCCCAGGATGGTGAGCAGAACAGATGATTGGGTGATTGTGGTTCTCCTTGCATGATGACAAATATGTCAGATTGGCCTTTTTTATGTCGTCCCACAAAAGTTTGGAGATATCACAGCTGTCACCTTTGTCATCATCCTTATCAGCATTTCCTGCATTCCCCATTCTTTCTGGTTAATGTACACTGTGGAGGAACTATTGCATATATGAAGTCTCAAGCAGACCTCAACTTATGCAATAAAGATATTGTCTAGAATGTGATATGAGACTCCTACTGTGGGGAGCATGAACTGTAGAATGCATTCTTATTGGAGAAAACAGCCTAAAATAAACATATTTTCCTCTGTCTCCTTTGGGACAGTGTGTGTTTGTTTATAAGGGAATCCTGTTTAAATTCACCATATTAAAAAATATATTTGAAAAAACAAAAACAAAAACAAGAGAAGCATTTACTTCTTGTAATGGCAGCATGAGATTCTTATTTTCTCCAGCCTGAAAATGACTATAAATTCATTGACCTGAGGGAGATTTTAGTTAGGTTTTATTTAATAGCTGCTGAAAATTCAGACTGGCCCATTGGAAAGAGCAGAAATGATGAGGAATATCAGTCAGACCGATGAGCCAGAGGACAGCAACAAATACACAGTGCTAGAATCACACAAGTTTTAGGGAATAAAAACATTTCTGTAAAGACACCTGAGGTTTACAAGCTCATCTGAAGACGAGTAATTACATTAGACGTTATTTATGATTCCGGCAGCAAAAGGAGGCAAGTGTCTGTGCTGATCTACAGCCGTGCACGCTCTCAGGATTCCGCATTTAAATTGGAACATTGGCCGTGTAATTCATGTGACACTGTGTTTGCTGTTTATTTTTCATTACCGACTATACATTTCACTCTTTGTGTAAAGAAAACAGCGTAGCATTGGCTGTGTTAATTCCACATTGTCTTATTAGACTCACACTGTGCACACAAGGCAAAAATTAATTAAATGTGATGAACTTTGACAGAAATACTTTACTATTTAGTGTCTGTTGAACAGCACTTTAAAACCAGCTTTAGTGTTAATTTAATTAGGTGATATTCCGTAACCTGCGTCATGTCGGGTGGACTTCAGGGTGGAATCTTCTTTCACAGAAAACAAAACTGGAATTATAAGACAAGTGGTCACAGAAACTGGCACCAGTAATGGTCCGTCTGGATCATTACGTTTACGTATTTTATACAGACTTCCATCTTTAACACAAATTAAACTAATCACAGCAGCAATTTTGTCTGATTTACGTTATCTGTCCTCATATGGACATATGTTCATACAGCAGCAACATCCACAATCACACGCGACACAAGCATAAACAAGGTTAATATATGTCACATAAAAGCCTATACATTAGCTCCGGCACCTTGACATTATGTTACTGGGCTGTGAAAAAGCGGATCCATTCATTTGCACAGAAGCTTTCTGCTCTGCCACTTTGTGTATTAGGATCTTTCGCTCACTTTCAAACCGTGTCACTATCTGAAATATTCTCCAAAAATGCAGATGGGTTGTGTCTGACAACTTCCAATCTCCTTCAAAATGCACAACTATTTATAAAATTTGCAGACGCTCTCTCCTTCGTGCTCCTCTAGACACTGTCTCCATTTGTCTGATGGATTGGCTGTCATATTCCCACAGTGCAGTGCTTCTTTCCCGTTACAGACGTCTCTCTACTCCTGACTGCTTCCTGCATTTCTTCTCCCTTTTGGTCATACGGCTGTTTCTGTCCTCTCTTAAACACAATTCTAAAGTGCAGTTAAAGAAACGTCTTTCACGAAATTAACAGCTGAATCCTCAAAGATAGAAGAACATTCCTGAGGAAACCATGTTTGGTTTCATTTAACTCCATAAGTCATTAATATTGAAATGTTTTTGAAACTGATTTTGCTGAAAACTAACAACAATTATTCGTAATAGTTCCCTAATCTGACTCATCACATTTTTGTGCACTTTCATGTTCGTGAAAAAGAGCAAAAATTGTCACCATGTTTCTGGTTCTTTTTTCAAACGTCAAACACCATCGCAAATCAAAGATCGTCCCAAGACTGATGTCAACCAACAAAACCAAATTTAAACCGCCTCAACCTGTAAAGCTTAACGTTAATTAAGAAAAAGTGAACGTTAACTGTTTATGGGTTATGGTGAGCTCAAAGAAATGAAGCTCAGGTTCTAAGAAGAACTGTGACAAGGTGTGTGCATGTGCGGGTTTGAGAGAGAGAGAGAGAGAGAGAGAGAGAGAGAGAGAGGAGAGAGAGAGAGAGAGAGAGAGGAGAGAGAGAGAGAGCGAGAGAGAGAGAGCGAGAGAGAGAGAGAGAGAGAGAGAGAGAGAGAGGAGTCTGACCTCATGGACATTGTCTTCCTGGTAAATCTGGTCCCTGCAGCATGGCGGCGTGCGAGCAGCAGCTTATCAGCGCTGACCAGAGTTGCTCTTGCCCGCCGCTACCTCCATCGCCTGAGAGGAAAATAAATTGCACCCAAGCAGTTAATAAGAATAAAAATATATTGCATCAGTCTTGTACAACCATTACAAATACTGCATAGAGATGTGGCTGGTGAGGTCGGTCTGCGTGTGGATGGGTGGGTGCACCTGCATTCCTTGGCACGCTCAGACATCCCTCGTGTCAGATTGAGGGTCGGCCCTCTATCACATGATGAACAGTCGAGGTGATTCTCGCCTCCTCTACAAAGCCAAACAAGCATTTATTTTCTTGGAGTTACACCACCGGTGTCATGGGTGCATATTGAATTTCTGACGAGACCGTGACAATGTCTGTGGAAGGTAATTACATATTGAATGTTCAGCTCCTGGAGGGGAAATCCATCTGTTGGACCGAGAGACCGTACGGACAAATCAGGTTTCTTCGAACCCCAAACCACAGCCTTTTACACTGACGTCGAAACATGTGGCACGCTGCACTGGAGCAGCACTTTGTTAAATCATCTATTTGGAATGGTGCACGTGATGCACCCCCTGTGAAATAAGGATGATGTCACACGGAGCTCCTAACACTGTTTTCCCTACATGTTGCGATATGTTACAGAAAAGCTTTTGGAAAGCAAAAGTAGCCAAATGCAGACCTGTAAATACTCTCAGATCCACCCTAGATCTGTCAAATCATCTAGATTTGGATCAGGGCTGTTGAAAGGATTTTAACATTCATATTGTAGCTTAAAAAGTCTTGAAAGACTTTAAACAGCAGATAAATAATACTGGAGTCACCAGCTAGGAACACAGATTACAGTCAGGATGTTAAATGTGTAATTCAATAGAATTACTTTCCAACTCAAGTCAACAGACTGTTACAAATGGTTTTATTACTCCAGTTTTATTTCCCCCAAAATTTGGATCAGACATGATCCTGTCAGAGTTGACTGAGCTGCGGCTCCTCAGACATATTTCAGTTTCTGGAGATGTTCAAAGCTAATGTAAAGTGTATTTTGATTTCTTAAAAACAGGCCTTTTCTAAGATCACATTGAACCATTGATATCATTTAGTTTAAACTCATCTTCATTAACATGATGAGTAAAACTACTGCTCATCATGAGCAGTAGTTTGAGCTGCGCAATTCTTTAATCAATGCACATTAAATTTAAAGTTTCAGCAAACTTTTAGAAGACAATTTTTACATGTTGTTTGGTCCACTTTAAATGGACCGAGTCCAATTCCTTTGAACCGAAGACAGGAAGTGATTTAACAAAAGCAAAAACCCAAAGAAGCAGATTAGCAGAGGTAGGAAAACTACTACAAACTCTTGTGGGCAGACAGTAAAGGGAACGGGGCCAGAAGACAGGTTTTCTGCTTCATCCTTTTTTCTGCCTGGTCACCACTCCTTTTGGTTAATCCCACCTAAACTAGCAGTTATAGTCATTGCCTAAGGTTGCTCTGGTGGTTTGGTTCACTTTTTAAAAAAATGTGTAAAAGTGACCTAAACCAAATGGTGTGAAAGATTTTACACGTGATTAGTACTGATAGAGGTTAAACGGGTGGTGTTTATGTTAGGTTTTCTAGCCATCTTTTAATCTTTAGTCAGTATGTTTCTAAAACTTTTGCTGTAAAGCTCCTCCAACATTTGTTCCTTCCAGGCTGGACAGCTGTAACTCACTGTATTCAGGATGTCAGAACAATTCTGTCAGAACCTCCAGCTGATCCAAAATGCTGAATGAGAAGTGAGATGACTCCTGTGGCGGCTTCTCTTCATCGGCTGCACATTCAATCCAGAATAGACGTTAAAATCCTTCTGGCCTCCGAGGTCCTCCGAGGCAAATCTCCATCCCATCTGGAGGAGCTCAATCCTCCCAGTAGAGTACTGGTTTGCTCCTGGTTCCCAGAACCTTTAACAGTAGAAGGGATGACCGTCTGAGCCTTGAGTGATGAGCAGGAGGCCTGCTGTGGAACCAGCTCCCTCTTTTAATTGGAACAGACATTATATAAATACAGGTGAATTGAATTTACACACTCATTTTCACACACCTGTGGGACTGATTCACATGACTATTTGGAATAACTAATGTCACGCCTCCACTCATTGCACTAACGACCTCCGCATTCCTGGTGCAACCACTTCACCACCTGTGGGAGGGATTCATATATCAACAATAACAGCAGTGGAGGGAATTGGAATCACTCCCGTCCTGCAGGAAAGACACTTGATTCAACAATGTGATGGCTCTTTGATGAAATGGTGGAACACATTTGTGTCATTCACAATCAGAGACCCGAAATGGTGCGATCCCTGTTTCTTGGTGCAGGATTTTGCACTGTGCAGCTAACAACGGCCGCGGCGCGGCGCGATGCTAACATTCATTTCCTCCTGATTACGTCTTTCTGGTGTCTCTGATTACTCTGAGAGAGCGAGCCGGGCCAGCTCATTTTAGAATACATCATAAACTATTTACACATCATTAGTTTTGTTTTGATCATATTTGTTTGATGAGACGTCTCCCTGGATGGTGACTGCTGCATTATTTACCCCATTTACGGACCCAGGAATGCCGTCCTGT